>NC_081415.1:485853003-486028003 GCF_030272615.1 Cryptomeria japonica | reverse complement strand
TAAGATATACCTAAGGGTTAGGGGTAATTTTAGGCAAGTTTCTACTCCCATGTGACCTTTTAGATACCCTAAAAAGTGACTTTTCTAAGTTGTGCGAAAATTGAAATTAGAAGACTTGAACTAAGTTGTAAACCTTCCTTTTTGAATGAGAGTTCCCTTTCCCATTCTACCTTACCTTCCCTTTTAGTTTTTAGAAACTTGTGAGAACTCTCACAAGGGGATTCTTAAGCAAGAATTAGAAAATTAGTGGGTAATCACCCACTCTCCATTTTTGGAGACAAAAGAATTTTGTAAAGAAAAAGATAGATTTTTGGGTTGAGAATTTTGGCTAAGGGTAGAAAGAGAAGAGCTGTGGAATTGGGTTGCTCATCCTCAACAAAACTAGCATACCTTTGGGCAGTTTAAGGTTGGTTTTTATTTTTCTTATAATATTTTCTTGTTGCATGTTGTTTTGAAAGAAATGCTTGTGTAAAAGACTTGTTTTTCGTGCATGTATTTCTTGGAAATTTATTTGGTGTTTTATGCTTATGCAATGTGTGTGTTTTGGGAGTAATCAAGACCTCCTACTTTTGGGAGAGAGGAGGGTCTTGTGGGTGGTAGAAGTGACAGCCCTCGAGTGAGAGGCTCTCATTATGAGAGTGATCACAAGGGATTTTATGTGACCCTTGCTGCATGGCTTGTTTATGCAATGGGGGTCATAAGGAGGGAAATAAGGCATGAATGCCTTGGAGGGCATAAGGAATATGGGGTTGTGGTACTTGATGTATTTGGTTTGCCATGAGGTGGCTATATGTTTTTCCATACTTGCAGTCTCCTCAGGGTACTTGGTCCACTACCACCCTTGAAAGGACATCACCAATGTGTGGTGCAGTGTAGCCCGGGTTGGGATTGTGTTTGAGTTTGTGTATTCCCTTGCCTTTTGTGTTTGCATGTGTGTTACCTGTCTAGGGCTTGGTTCTCTGAGCTCGGGGGTGGCTACCAGTTAGCCTAGGCTGGGAGGTGAGCTCTCCATGGTCATAGCTTTTGATTTAATTGCAGGTTGTTAGAAGAAAATAGCAAGTAAGTAGATGTGGCTGGATTTAGTTGTTGCAGAAAAATGATGTAAATGTAATTTATGTGCTTTGAAATTCCTCACTTGATTGAAAGGAGAGACCTATTTGTAAATTGACTATAAAGTCTTGTGACTAAATTTAAAGTTTTGTAATAATTATTCATGCATTACTACAGAAAAGAAAGAAGTACCTTTGGTTTAGTTTTCTACATTTTTGGAAATTTACAATGTTGTGTTTTATGATATTTTGATAAGAAAAAGATTTATTTATTTCCTTTTATGCATTTATACTCCAATATTAGGAAAACAATGAAATTTGATTTGCATGTATGTAGGAGGTTGAAGATAAGAGCTTTTAGATCAATCCAGGAAAAATGTAAAAGTCATTTTATTTGATTCTGTGAATTTTATTTTATCTGTGATTGTATTTTTTTTAATTGCAGAAATTAGAACAAAGATTTTATAGCCATCTCTAAGGTTTCTAGATTAATAAATTATAGCTATATTTAGTTGCTGTTAAAACTATTAAAGTTTGTCATTTAAATAGTTGCTGTAAAATTTGCAAAGTTTGTCAATTAATTTATTGTAGAAAAGGAGAATCATATCTATTGTAGTTTTAATTAAATAAAATCTAGATTTATTTAGTTGCTGGTAAATTTATTAAATTTAGACATTTTTATAGTTGAAGTTAGGATTTATTAAATACTGGCATAAATTATATGCAGTAAATAACATCTACAACAAACAGTTTAATTTCTCTACCCTTGCTGTAAGTGACTATTTGATTTTTGCATTTAGGAGACTTATTCATACCTGAAAACAAAATACTATGGTTTATTCATTATATAATCTCTGTTATTTAAAATATACTTATATATAAATATATAGTTATATACATGCAAATTTCATGTATATATATATATATATAAAATTAAATTAAACAAAAAAATATATATATATAAGAAAAAAGAAATTAAGTAATAGGAAAAGGGGGCGGGCCGGGCCCTAACCCACTGTGTTTTCACACAGTGGGCGGCGCCCAAGGCACCGCCATTGTGTGGTCACACAGTGGGCGACACCCTTGGCACCGCCACTGTGTGGTCACACAGTGGTGCGGTGTCGACCGGGTTATAAAGTTGGGAAATAATTAAAGTAATATATATATATATATATATATATATATATATATATATATATATATATATATATATATATATATATATATATATATATATATATATATATATGTATTTATATATAAATATAAATATTTATATACACATATATGAAAAATAAATAGAAAGTTGGGGAAATTAAAGAATAAAGCATATCTTTATAAGTTGTAGATACTTAATTGCGCCTTAGTTAATTTAATTTGAGCACTTTTTAAGTATGGATTAAAATGGATTAATTTAAGCACATTTTAATTGGGGATTAAAATGGATGCTAGAAGAATTTTTTTAATTAGCTTTCTAAAATCAATTAATAGCTATCCGTGAATAATTTTGTCCACGCCAATTAATTATCTGAATTAGTTGACTTATTAAATTCAAGTAGACAATAAAATCATTCACTTAGAATTCCGCCTTTAATTTTATTTAATTTCGAATATTTGAGCTAGTAGATAAAGTTAATCTAAACATAGTTAAGACAAAACATGTTGTAGCAATTTATATTTGTCGATTTAATGCTTTTAAAAGCTATATTTTTTATAAAAAAAATTATCCCCGTTCTTGCCCTAAAATTTGGGCATGACAGAAAGATACCAACAATATCGATTTATACTTTGAAACAAAAAGAATCACAACAATCTTCCCAAGAAGTCTCCATCATTCCTTCTCATAGCTACAAGAACCCTGTTTTCACAAATAACCACCAAAATTAATATTAGATAATTGGTTACGTTCTAAGGTATATTGTATCCTTTAATCCATATCAATTAACTTTTAATTCTATAAAATATTATGGCAATTTAGTAGGAAAAAGGCTAAAAGGTAGGCTAGGATTAGTGGAAAAACTAGACAAACTTTTATCCCATCAAGGATAACTCTCAAGAGATCAACAAGGAATTCACCATAAATTCTAGTATATGGTAGAGAGCCAAGATTGCCTATCTCCCTTGAGCTTCCAAATTTTAATGTGCTTAAACAACCAAAAATGATTGAAGAAGAACCAATGGCATTAAGATTGACACAACTAGTTGAGTTAGAAGAAACAAGAAATGAATCCATAAAGACAATGAAGTTGCATCAAGCACAAGTTATGAGGTCCTTTAACAAGAGGGAAACCCCTAAAACCTTAAATGAAGGTAACATAGTCCTCAAATGGGATAATTTGAAGAGTAGACCAAGAAATCACTACAAGTTTGATTCATTTTGGAGTGGTTTGTACATGATTTTTGTGTGCAAACATTACAGTGCTTCCTAATTGTCCAAGCTAGATGGAGAAATCGAGCCAATCACAGTCAATGGGATTCACCTCAAACATTTCTTTTGAGGTATGTTTCAATCATTTGTACATATTAGGATAGTTTTTTAGGTCTAATGAGTGTTATAGCACATGATTTTTGTTTAGTTTGGACTTTCTCCAAGTACTAAGACAAATAGTTTTTAGTCTTTAGAGTCAAGTGTAGTAGTAGTTTCAGTTTGGTTTCTTACTATTCAAAGGTCCTAACAACAATTTTCAAGTCTATGTTTGAGTTGTTTCTAGGTCTTTGTAACTTTATATCCCAATCAATGACTAAATATAGTTGGTCTTGAGAGTTTTAATAGGTAAAACTTGAGAAAAATTCATTAAGAATGTTACCTTATTTTGTATCTTATGCTAATTTGGGTCTATTCTTTATCTTATTTTGATCTCCCTTAATAAATTGCCTAGGGGTCTTCGCTCTAGTATGTTAAAAGGAAATCTTTTAAAGCTGTGTTAATAAGTAATTATTAATGGTTTAGGTTTGTTTGGTTAAACTCACACTTGACTCTTGCCTCCTCACTTCAATTTGTAAGAGAAAAGGAAAAACGTTTTGACTTAGTCAACCTAGGGTTTCATCTTGTTCACCACTCCCAACAACAAGGAATCTATAATGGTGGCTTAGCTAAGAATGGTCAGTTGAATAACTTTGAGGCTTCAAATCCGAGGGAGGGTAGTTGGAGTTATGAGAAGCATGTTTAAAATCTATTAATCACCATCCACATGGAAATTTTAAAAAAAGTGACAAGTCTAAAGTATTCTTTTATGAAACTCTTTTCTCATTATGAAGTATCACTTATAGTTATCATGTAGAGTGTATGAAGGGGTTTTAACTCATTTATTAGTTGAGAAGAAGTTTTGAAAGCTCAATTGAGATCTAGTATCGACTAACATTTATGATAATGGAACTCTGCCTTTTGTGAAATAGATCTTCATTAGTAATGAAGGATTCTTATTTTTGTTTTGAAATGCATGAATATTATCTCATAATATTAGGCTTAGAATGTCTCAATAGTTCTACATTTTAGCATGAAATTTTTATTGTTAAGGTTGTATATATAACTAGGGTTAGTATTCTTGATGAAAATTTAAAGAAATGTTAAAGAAAACGTTCAAAAGACCAGGTTGGTAATAGTCCATGAGAAAGGATAAAGTGATAGTGAAGGTAATAGTTGGTAGTGTACAAAGCTTCAATCATGTTAAAATGATTAGGTAAGCATGGTGGCAAAACCCATAAGTAAACAATAGTGAGCAACAACTTACATGCATAATGAGTGTAAATATGGCTTCATGAAGTAATTTTGGAGGGAAGTAATACTAATATCCATAATTGTCATGAAATCATGGTAAACTATGAAAACAAATCATCTTATTCCAAGTAAGTAGCAAAGGACAACAAGTCATAGCTTTAGTAAACAACATGCCAAGGTTGAACATAGAGATGTAGACTAGGATGTAGAGACAAAGCACCATGAAAATGGTATTAAGGACATCATCTCATGAAAGAGGGGCATAAATTCCTTAATGCTCTTGTAGATGAAGAGAAATAAAAGCATGAAATGACAAGCTTTTGATAGTCCAAAGGAAAGTGCAAAGACATGGGGAATAAAGAATCCCATAGTAACATAAAAAGGTCGGGAGTTGTCTCGGAACCTCCTATAAAACCCTTCTCATCTACAAGTGTTAAAGATATGATAAGTAGAGTGTTGACATGGTCATATTAACACAATTTTAGCTTCAAATAGTCCATGAGAGCAAGACAAACATAGGTGACAATCAAAGGCCAAGAACACCAAATGATTATAGTGACATAATGACACTGATGAAGTTTATCCATATATTGTCAAGGTATAGATGAAGACAAGTGATAGAAACATAAAGGTATCATATAAATATTCCTATGAAGGAGTTTGTAAGCATAAAGACCAAGCGACAAATACATGATAGTCACAAGCACTCACAAGAGCTACAAGGAAATTATACTAAACATAAAATGCCAAACATGTGAAAGGTACATGGTTACGAGTCTTTGTTTTATGGTAGTGAAAAGATATATGATAATTTGGTTGACAAGAGATCAAAGTCATTGTGCTAGAGGTATGATGAGACAACAATCCAAATAGTCATAGTATTGGTAGGAAATATGGAAAACTCTACATATGATTATACAAATTATTGTGATGGTAAATTAAGATTGGCATATATACAAGAAACCTATGAGAGATATGAAAAACACATCTCAGGTTATAAGGACAATCAACTACTATGGGATTGCGACATTCATTCAAAGAACATCATGAAAATGGGAATAGATGGTCCTAAAAAGGATTTGAGAAACGTACCTATGCTAATGATGGTGAAGTATAGCAAGGATAAATATGACAATGACAATCCTAGGACAACTAATAGGACTAAGAGAATTAATCCAAATGCATGATCATACACCCAAAGGCATGGAAGCCAAGGACTAAATGAAGGGAGAATGACATTCCAATACAGGCAAACAAAAAGATAACAACTTAAGAGAGAAAGAATATCACCCAAAAATGAGTTATGATGACTCTTAGGTGTCACTTTTACTTGCATAAATACATATCAAGAATAGGAGCACATGTGAGGAGCAATTTTGAACCTATATGACTAGTTTGAAGTAGTTAGTTGGGAAGGTTTTCAATGACCATTTTTTAATTTCATTTGACCCAAGGCAACATCAACTCAACAAAAGCATGAAAAGTCACATGTATTACTATCTTGGGAGATAATTGAGATATTAGGAAGTGTGGAGAACAAATATTAGGCAACAACCAACAAGGTGTCAAGCCTTCTAACTCCACTAGTAATTTGGTTCTAGCCTAAAAGCTTTCACAACTCAAGGATAATTATCCAATATGAGAAAATCTTCATGGACCAAAAGCTACATTTAACTTATCAACCCATGGGTCATAAAAATTGAAATGGGACTGCATTGTATGTGCATTATGAATTCGCCTAGATTTTTATCCTATGTTAAAAGAAAATATTGTAGTAAAAGGTAGTGTAGAGCAATTGCTAAGGATTATTATAACTACTAATGAAATATTACAAAAAGAGCAAGTACATTGAAACCAAAACATGACAACAAAATTAATTATAACAAGAACATCTAAACTAACACTATCTTAATGAAAAGAACAATGACTCCTATAGGATATAAGTAATAACTAGGACACTACACTACAGTTGTATGAAATCTAAAAGTAATTTGAAAAAGATCTAATTAAATTACATAAATAAAACTTTGAGTTGCATTACCTCAAGTGGGCCCCCTTTGGTAAAGCACTCTTCAAAGGATCAACAAAATTAAATAACTATTTCACAAATGCATTGTCATCATATTTAATAGGCACACATGTCATTTCTTACAAACTGATATTCAAAAAAGAGGCATTAACAACATTAACAACATCAACACCCACAGATAACAAAGAGGAAGGAGATAGTTTCAACCTTGTATCAAATTCTCAGGATTTGGACAAAGAAACAGATTGGTTCCAGGAGGCACAACCTGATAACATTCTGGATCAAGGGTTGTTGGAAATCTCATTAGCTTCCCCAACAAAAGTAAAGTTGACCTTTCTGGAGGAAAAAGTACCAAAATGGGGAGATGAGGAAGACATCAAAAAGGCACTTGGGAAGAGTGAAACAAAGAAGGAGGAAGAAGAAGTAGCAGAGGACAAAAGAAAGAGCAAGAACAAAAAAAAGAATAACAATAACATTATCAATAGTAAACTGACTAGAAATACCAGAAGAAGGCTTGGGGATGTGAGGGCACAACATACTTCTCTAGGAAGACATTCGAATGCAAAAAAAAGATCAATGGAAACAAGCAGGAATATTGCAGATGGAACTCAAAGAACCATCTTTGAGGCAGGTATTTCTAAAAATCCATGAAGATCATCTCTTGGAATATTCGAGGAATGAATAGCCCTCACAAACATGATTTAGTTAAAAATATGATTAGAGATAAAAACCCTGATATTTTTTTGATTCAAGAAACTAAGATGGCAAAAGATAAAGTAGAAAGATTGAAGATGTTCAAAAATGGAGGAGCCAGTGGAGGGAGTTCGGGAGGAATTGTTACCTTCTGGAACAAAAATAATGTAGAAGGTGAGGTACTGATTCAGGACAATAATTTGGCTTGTATTAGATTTAAGCATCTTAAAAATTGCACTACTTGGGTTTTAACTAATTTATATGCTCCTAACACTAAGACTGGTAGAAGTGAGTTGTGGAGATATCTTACTGGGTTAAGAAGCAGGTTTGTTGAGGACAACTAGATTATTATGGGAGACTTCAACACCACCTTGAAGGAAAATGAGAAAAAGGGAGGGAGACAAGCTAATCTGGATAGTAGATTGGACTTGATGGACTTTATTAACAATACTGCCTTCCATGACCTGGAGCTGAAAGGAGTTAAATTCACTTGGACTAATAGAAGAAGTGGTGAGGACTTGATTCAAGTTAGACTTGATAGAGCTCTTCTATCCTTAGTTGGTATAACCTTCATGATTTCTCTTTATCTTCTCATATAAGGGTAGGATCTGACCATTATCCAATAACCTTCACGACTGAAGCAAAGAATAGAAGGATGCATTTCCCTTTCATATTTGAAAGAATGTGGACTAGGCACCCGGATCTGGAGAGTAAGATTAAGGATTGGTGGCAGGTCAGTATTGAAGGAAATGCCATGTACAGAGTGGTTAAAAAGCTGAAGATTATTAAAGATAATGTTAAGAAGTGGAATAAGGAATGCTTTGGGAATATCTTTGCCTCGAAAGCCACTATTCTCTTAGAGCTTAAGGATATCCAGGATGAGATACAAAATAATGGTCATACTAATACGTCTAGAGATGCTGAGGATGTTATTCTTATGAGATACCATGATATTATAGCTAAAGAGGAAACCTACTGGAAACAAAGATCAAGAAATGTCTGGTTGAAGGAAGGGGATAGGAATACTAAATACTTCCATATGTCCACCCTAAGACATAAGGCCATTAATAGGATAGCTTAGATTAAAGTGAATGGCAGATGTGTTGAAGAAGATGAACCCATGAGCAGGGCTGCTATGGACTTTTTTTCCAACTTACTTGCTAAGGATCATAATTTGTATATGCAAGCCCAAAGGAATCTCCTGGACAGTATACCTACCATTTTAGGGGATGACCAGAATGCTCACCTGACAGCTATCCCTTCCCATGATGAAATTTTGATAGCTATCAACTCCTTTAAAGGCAACAAGGCCCCAGGCCCGGATGGTTTTCCCATGTTTTTCTTTCAAAAGTATTGACATATTATTGGAGATGATGTGTCCAGAGTTGTGAAAGAGTTTTTTGGTTTTAGAATTTTTTTGAAAGAAGTTAATGGTACCTTTATTGCTCATATCCCCAAAAAGATGGGGGTTGATACCATGGATCTCTTTAGACCTATAAGTCTATGCAACTCTCTTTACAAGATAATTTCCAAGGTTTTGACTTCTAGAATCCTAAAGTTGCTTCCCTCTATCATATTGCCTCAGCAAAGTGGTTTTGTCTCGGGTAGACAAATCTTGGATTCGATCATCTCTGTCCATGAAAATATCCACTCTTTATCTTTCTCTAAAAAAGAATGTTTTTTTTCTAAAGCTAGACCTCTCTAAAGCCTACAACAGAGTGGATTGGGATTTTATGATGGATGTTCTCTCTGCTTTTGGCTTCATCTCTAGAAGTATTAGTCTTATTAGGCAATTAGTCTCTTTGGCCTCTTTCTCAGTTTTAATGAATGGATCTCCTTCTCCTTTCTTTAAAGCTTCTAGAGGCCTTAGGCAGGGGGATCCTCTATCCACGGTTATCTTTATTATTATGGCAGAATGTCTGGGGAGATGTATTGGGAAGCTGGTTGAGAAAAGGGAGTTCTGTGGTTTGAATCCTTCTTCTGCAGATCAAATATGTTCCCATCAGCAGTTTGTTAATGATTCTATAATAATGAGAAAAGCTACAGTGAAGGATTCTAGAAGTTTAAAGAAGGCTATGGATAGCTATGGAGCTTCTACTAAACAACTTATTAATTGGTCTAAAAGCTTTGTTTATTTTATCAGTACCCTGGAGAGAAGGAGGATTAAAATTAGTAATATCTTGGGTTGTCAAGTTGGAAGTCTTCTTGCTTCTTACTTGGGGCTACCCTTATGCCATGATCCACCTGATACTTTTTGGGGAGCCTTGGTGGACAAATTCCACAAGAAGCTGGCTAGCTGGCAGGAAGGGTACTCTTCTTAGCCAAGCTAGTAAGGTTCAACTGCTGAAATCTACTCTACAAAGTATCCCTCTCTATGCCATTAGTCTCTTTATAATCCTTGCCAAGTATGTGGAGGTCATTGAAAAGATTCAAAGAACTTTTTATGGACTGGGGTTGAGGAGAAGAAGAGAATGAATTTGATTGCATGGGAGAAGGTTTGCAAGCCTATAAGAAAGGAAGGACTGGGTCTTAGAAGAATAAGAGACATAAATGAGTTCCTTATGGCCAAGCAGATTTGGAGAGGGTATAAAAATCAAGGAGAGTGGAAACTGATATGGGACAAAGAATATAAGTCAATGTCCGACCCTTCAAAGCTTCCTTAAAGTGGAAAATATCCCAATTGGGTCCAATATCTGGAAAAATGTTTCTAGAACTAGAAACTTAATTGTCAAAGGTGCAAAATGGAAATTGGGGAAAGAGAATCTTATCCAATTCTGGGATGATTCTTGGCTACTGGATTCCCCTTTGAATGAAGACCCTGAGCGGAGCAGATTTCAGAACCAATGCAAGGAAAGATTTGGATCTAAGGTGGATGATTACTGGGAAGATGGACAGTGGAAGGATTTATCTTAGGTGGATCAGTCCTTGAGCAGATTGAAAAAAGTTATGAACTCTATGGTAAGGGTTGAAGAGGAAGACCAATTAATTTGGAAACTCACAGCTAGTGGTACTTTCACTATGGCCTCTTTGTATTATCAACAGTTCTCCAACATGGAAAGCCCATGCTGGGCTAAGGCATGGGTGAAAGGCCGCACCCCTAAGATTAACATTTTCTTCTGGACTGCCCTAATAAAATTCTAACAATTGAGAATATCAGAAAAAGAGGTATTAGTATGCCTAGTGTTTGTATTCTATGTAAGCAGAAGGAGGAGACCATTAATCATATGCTCTTTCATTGCCCTTTCTCTGCTAATGTCTGGGGAAGCTGTCTGGACCACTTCAAAATCAATTGGGGTTTCCCTGAGTCGATTCAGGAGGTTTTCAACTCTTGGCATCATCCTTCAAAGAATAAAACCACAACTTTATTATGGAAAATTGCCCTACCTCATATGTGTTGGGGTATATGGAAAGAGAGAAATGACAAAATTTTCAGAGAAAAGGTTTCTAAAGCAAAAATTGTGTTTGAGAAGATAAAAAGAAATATAGTGGAAAATATGAATATCATAGGAGGCATTGATAATCCCCAAGATAAGGATGATCAAGTTATTTACAAAAAGTGGAGATTAAAGGGTCGAGAACACTCTCAGATCAGCTCTAGAGAGGGTGTGATATGGATCAGTCTGCCCAAAGGATGGATGAAAATTAATTTTGATGGTGCCTCAAAGGGTAATCCAGGTGTTGCAGGATGTGGAGTGGTACTTAGGGACGAATGGGGAATTTGCAAAATCATAAAAAGTATTCCCATAGGAAATCAAACAAATCATGTTGCTGAAGCAATGACGGCTTACCATGGGATGATCCTTGCTAAGGAAGCTAAATGCACTAAAGTTTGGTGTGAACGAGACTCAATGAACATAATCAATTATTTAAATATGAAATTCCTACCTTCATGGTCAATTAGTAATGCTATTAAAGCAACTAGGAAAATAAATGAAGAATTTGAAATGTGTGTTTTTACACGTGTATAAGGAGGCCAATTCCCATGCTGATTGGGCTGCCAACCTGGCTTGCCAATTGGAAGACATCATTACTAATCATGGTGAAAGTGAGATTGCAAGTGAAATGAAATCCTTGCTTAATCTAGACTGGAGCCAAGCTAGGCAATGTGGTACTTTTAATCATTATTTCTAATGCCTCTTCTGCCTTTTTCGATGCAGGGTTATTTCGAAGATAATGAGCATTTATATAGGTGCCTTATCATAATTATCTGGCACAGATTTTGGGCATTCTTACAAGGCATCAACAGAAACCAGAGGAGAGGATATCAAGCTGAGAGAAGGAATTTCAAGGATAGTGCTGAAAAAATGGGAGGTAACAAGAAAAGATTCGAACCCACCTCTTGCTCTGACTGGAAAAAGAACAACGAAGTCTGGGATATCCTTCAGCAGGGGGGTTTGAATGTTTTCATGGAGCGGCTAAGTGGGAAAGATCCCACAATTACCAGCTATCTCATCAAGAATTGGAAAAATGGTAAAATCTTGGTCGGGTCCCAGATGATGAATGTTGATGAAGAGGTCATTGCTGAAGCCACAGAGATGACTACTGAGGAAATGAAAATTTACAAGGATCGCAACATATCAAATAAAGCAATGGATAAGTTTCCAGTCATAGACGAAGAGAGGAGAAAGATGATTAAAATTGACAACTCCTACCATGCTCCAAAGAGGATTTGCAGGCCATGGAGGTTTGTTTTATTTGCTTCTATTGCCTACATTACTTTAGATGGTAGGTTTACCAGAGCCTACGGACATCACTTTGTTTTGCTCAACCATTTCCGCCATGGGGAAAAGGTGAGCTTGCCTTATTACCTTGCATTCTCTATGGATCACACTATCAAGGAGGTTCAAAAGGATCCTAAAGGTGACCATGCCCTCCATCAGGGGCTTATGGTCCTAGTTTATAAAATGCTTAAGGGGAAGTGCATTGAAAAGCCTATCAAAGGTAAAAATGCAAGATATGAGACTACGGAGAGTGAAGCTAGCGGATTCAACTTTGAATTGGAGATTGAGGGAGAATCAGAAGAGACTAGCAAAAAAGGGAGGAATAAGGCTAAGATGAAAAGGATTGTGGTGGATTCAGACATGTCGAGTTTGAAACTGAATCCTTTGAGAAAAAAATTGTTAAAACAAAGAAAGGGAAAGCTACTGGAAAGCAGACTCAGAAGAAGAACACTAAAAAGGGTAACAACAAAGACATCAGCCATATTCTGGTTGATTCTGAAGAGGATGTTGAAGAAAATAAGAAGGATGAGGGTAAGGATAAAGAAGGGGAGGTTAACTCAGTGATGGGCAACATTGAGGTTTTGAATACCATAAGTCTGCAGAAGGAGGATAAAGGGGATAAAAGTGATATTGGTGACAATGATACCATAAAAGCTTTCTGTGAGACCATTGCTACCATGGTGAAGGATATCAACAGTTTGAAGAATGATACGAAAGCTATAGCAAGAGTTACTATTGGTGATAAGCCCCTGGCGGAACATGTTAAAGAACTGGTTGTTGTTCTGCACAATGCGGAAGCTATTGAATGTATGGTGGGTAAAATCATAGCAATGGAAAACAAGGTCAATAAGATGGGAGATACCAAGGAAATGGAAAATAAAATGAACAACTTGGGCAGCAGAATCGATAGGCTGGAACTCAATGTTGAGAAGATTGCAGACCAAAATTTTCAGATCCTCAAAGCTTCGGTGGATAACATGAACATCCTAATCAATAGGTTTGAGAGCAATGCTGAGAAGGATGGTGATAAAGAGTAGACAGACAAGAAGGGTCATGAAATGAGGACCAGAGCTAACACAAAGAACAAGGGCGACATCAAAGGTCGTGAGCTGGAGGAATTAAAGACCTCGACAAACAACATGAAACAAATGGTTGTTCATGCTGAGGAAATCATGAAAAGCATTTAGATCTCTGTCTCTATTTCTACAAGGTTCCTTGGTCCTGTCTGTTTGTTGTCTCTGTGCTTTCCTTTCGCTGTCTGTTACTGGTTTTTTAGGTTATGTTATGTAAGATGATCCCTTCCGGTGGGATCTTTTTGTCTTTTTGAAGTGACCAGGCACTTTTCTTTCTCGTTGCTTTGTTCTCCTGGCTTGTACAAGGTTTAGGTACCTTTCAAATACCTGCTTTTACTTAATAAAAACATTAACAACATCAACCTTTGCGGGTTCTAATTGGAATCATATATAGCCTCCAATTCGATGACTCAATCTACAACTAACAAGTTCTTGTGCCTTCGCTATAGGAAGAGCTTAATTAAACATTGAAACTATAAAGTATCCAAGAGTCCTAATAGGACTAAAAATCATAACCACGTCAATATATAAATGTCCACTACCAACAACATAACAAATCATTGAATAACGCTCCTACAAGTAGTTGTTTGTGTCAATAAAGAAGTCAATGATCGAGTGACACCTTTCAATAGAGTGGAGTACTTGGGCGCCACCTTTGACTAGTTCAAAGTTAGCTTTGCCTTCAACTACAAGAAGTTACACAATATTGATTGTAGGAACAAATTCATCCAGTTTGAACAAAATGTTGCATAACAAGTTAGCATGCATAACATCGCAAATCATAATAGTTTTCCAACCTCATCACATCACTACACATAATTATGTATAAATAAATATACTAATGTGCTCATATGAAGTCTTAGTAGCATAAGGAGTCAAGCTATAGTTGAAGTTTGCAAGATATATGACATAAGCACTTAACTAAAGTCTAATCGAAGGCATGAAAAATACACAAAATATAAGCCCATCACAAGGCAAGACATATGTCTTCCTCCTTATTGTAAATATTTCAAAAGTTTAGGAGGTCATGGTGGATTATATAGGAACTCTTAGGACTCAGTTTCAAGTAGTTCTTGCAATTCTATGCTTATGTTGTAATTGAGAAAGTTCTTCCAATAAGAAGTACTATATTGGGACTAAATATTGTATGCAATCTTTCATTTCCTAGGCAATATTCAATTATTTTTAGATCATACACTTTTTTAAACACACATTTGCAACAATAAATTTTTCTTTCAATATATATTATCTCATTGTATGTGGATGGATGATTGCTTTATTTTATTGAATTTTAAACATAAAATCTTTATTATATGTCTTGTTAATCTTGTGTCTCATTCAAATAGACTTTATTTGTGAATAACATGTTTTCCTTCTAAAACCTGTAGCAAACTAAACCTTCTTGTAAAATACTTGTGAATTAGTGAGTAAAACATTGAGTTGTGCAAATAGTGCTGGTTGATTGAGCAATTTTGGTAAGGACAACAGTAGTCTAGGTACAAACATCCATTTTGGTGCATTGCCATCATAGCTATAGGTCTTATTTTCAAGAATTTATTCACCTTTTCCATTGAAAAATAGCAGTTTAGAATAGAATTTAGGTTACAAATAAAGGAACTAGCCTTCTCTAGAGGTTCACTTTCGTTATAAGTCACCCACAAGCTGAAAGTGATCAAATGTTGAACTTAGCTAGGCTACAAGCTTTAGTCATAACACAACCATTCATCAAGTTGTGTTCAAGAGTTGGAATTGGATGCAAGTAAGGTCATGTTAGTCACTGTCCAATTACATCAACCCTCAACAACAATCAACCATCTTGAGCACATCATATGGTCATCAAGGTTTGTGTTGGTGAAAATCTCATTCCCTTTTCACCATTAGTTTGCATTTCTTATCTCAATAAGAGGTGTAACTTGGTGTGAAATAAGAGCTTTGTTTAATGCTTTCTTCTATATTTTAGTATAAATGAGTATATATGGAAAGCAAATTTATGTTTAGTTATACGAGCTCTCTTATATTTATAGGGATTTTTACTTGATTCACAATAATGTATTTGATTTTGGTGTATACCTTCACTTGCATAATCATTGCATTATTCTTATTCCATTACTGATTTCTATCAGAAGGCACAAATATTCACTTAGGCACAATTTAGAGGTCTTTTTCAAATTTGAATAACTAGACCACAAAAAGATCAAGGTGTTGAGAATAGACAATGGTAGAGAAATTTGTTCAATTGAGTTTAATAATTTCTATAAGAACAATGGTATCAATTTGTATAAAAATACATGCTTTTGTAAAATGGAGTTATAGAGAGAATGAACATGATGACGGAGATGGCTAAGAGTATGCTTAATGGAGCTGCATAAAAAAATCAACACAAAAGCAGTTAGTTCAAATCATTATCTAGAAAATAGATTTCCTACATCAACTCTTATTCCCAAAACCATAAAAGAGATTTGCAAGGGTAAAAATCCCATTCATTATATTAGAGTTTTTTTGTTGAGACATATGCCTGAGGAGAATATGTCAAAACTAGACTTCAATTAGTAACAATGACGGGATTAAAGAATACTTCAATTAATAATAATGATGAATTAAATTAATTGAGACATATGTCTGAGGAGAATATGTCAAAACTAGACTTCAATTAATAACAATGATGAATTAAAAGGATAAAGGGATTGAAATCCTGTGATATAAAAGATGGTAAACAATCAAGATTTAGTCAAGGAAATTAAGTATATTCCTAAAATTGAGTAACAAAATGGTAATGATAAGAAAATGGCGCAACTACAACTAAAGATCAATAAGCTTGCACTTGATGCTAAACCAAAGGTTCATGTTAGACCTTATGAGAAGGATGACTCAAAGAGTTCTAAGAGTTTAGAAGAACCTTCATTTGTGAGGTCCACTCAATTAACAAAGCAACCACAAAGATATAGCCCACATGATTTTCATTGTATATTTGCTTTGTGTGATAATGTTGATGAGCCGAGAATTGTGCAGACAATAAAGATAAATGACAGTGAGACTTAGTAGATGGTTGTGGATGAGAAGATTAGTAGCACATAAGAAGAATGGATGAGACTTGGTTCAATTGGCTAAGGGGAAAAAAATTGTTAGATAGAAATGGATTTTGAAATTCAGCTCGATGATGAAGTATTTAAATTATTGTATGATGCAATCGAGCTTTAGTGAGTTAGTAAACCATGAACGACATGTACTTGGACAAGGTAGACAAAATTGCAATCTAATTAGATCTATTAGGAAACTGGATCGATTTTAATGTTTAAACAATATGGAAAAAGGTTGTCCTTTCCGGTTTATGCCTATGCATGTTTAAATTTCTATATTCGCATTTGCTTAAGAAATGGCAAGTCCTTGATTGTGATTGTTGGATGTTGTCGTATGTTGATTTGGGTATCTGCTTATGTCCTTGATCTCGAGCGTTGACTGTTTTCTTGCGATGGTTTTGTATCTAGTCATGTCATGTATGCGGGTGTTGGGTGTGTTATGTGATTGACCATAGCTGGTCAGGTCTCTAGTTAGAGTACCATCAGTCAGTGCACCTCATATGAAGTCTTGTTTGACCAAGTGGGTATTCCTATCGTATTGAACTCTGTAATCTTGTCTTGGTGTATGCCTTGGTTTACGAGCTTCATATGTTTATGGTCTAGTGTCATATGGGAAAGTGGCTTTCAATTGGGGGCCATGCCCAAAGTGGTTGCTGGATAACCCATTAAAAGTGTGTCTAAATAAGTGGTAACCTAATAGCATATTAGAGAGTTTAGTATTGAAACACTAAGAAGATAATTGTGCCTCACGCATGGGATGAGGGCTAGTACAGACTCGACATGTAGTGAGAAGGCCCGAAATGGCAAACCATCAACCTTGTCTTCACAAAAGGATGTGTTGGGTCCACATGGGACTTGGATGGGCTGGAGGTTTGGGATAAGTTGCTAGGGTAACCCAGGAGATGGGGCTGGAACCTATGGAGACTTGCCATGGTAGCCATACCAAGTTATGTGATGACACTTGGCCCTTATGTTTGCTAGTGTGTTGTTTGTGTTGTCTTTGATAGGAGCACTGTTGTGGAGTCATGCCTTGTTGTTTATGCCCTTGTGAGAACCTTATTTTCATGTTAGACCATGGGTTGCTTATGATGGGTTGCGAAGACTAAGTTTCGTGGATGCTCCAGTTGAGATTTGTATTTGCTTCTTATAATGTTCAGTTGGATCCTTTCCTATTTAGGGATCATTCATGTATCTATTGGACCGATGTGGTCGTATGTATTATTGGTTTATGTACCTTGATGGCAAGATGTAAATGATGTGAACCTCATGTATTCTTCACCCTATTATTTTATCATAGGGGTCTTGTAGTTGAGCAGACCGGAGATGTAGCCCACTAGGGGTGAACTCTGATATCATTTCGATGTTATGTGGTGTTTATGTTCTTATGTTTCCTCTTTTTTTTAATTTAGCATGTTTGGATGGTATTATGGTTAAAATGTATAATGTGGATTAGATGAAGTTAATCTTAAATGCATGTATGTAGTCATCTTATTAAATGCAGAAATTTGGATCATGAAAGAATGTGGATTTGAATAATGGAATGTATTCAATTGATGATAATGCAATTAAGTATGCATGGAAAGTATTTGTTAGTTTATAATGAAATTAAAGTATGTAATGTAATTAGATGCATGACTTATGTTTTAATGAAAGTTTGAGCGTAATGTATGGTTAAATTATAATGGATGACCTTCTCATGTTATCTATAATTTTAACCTACCGAAAGAATTTATCCTTGTTTAAAGTATTAACATGTCATTAAGTTAATCAACTCAATTGGATTAATTAGCGTGAGTTGAGTTAAGTGTTAAATTAAGTAATCACGTTGGGAAACTCTTTAGGTGTTATTTAGTCTTCCGTTGTGTTATCTGAGCTTATGATAACTCATTGTATCTTTATGATGTGTTTAATTTTTTATTTTTTTTTAATTGCACTCTATTCTTGTGTTTTAGCTTAATCCCTTCGGGGTTTCCTGGCGGGGCATTACATAGATATTATTTCGAGTTGCAAAGATTACGTCTATTTTATTTCTTTTATACATTTGACCTTATGGTTGAGGAAATATATTTAACTTTCATGTATGAAGATATAGAAAAAGAGATATGTGTGACACAACCAAAGCATTACATGGTAAAGGGTAAGAAGAAATGAGTTTGCAAGTTAAAAAAATTGTCTCTATGGTCTTAGTCTCCTAAGATGTGTTACTATTTGATTCATATATTGTAAATTAAGATTTGTTAGATCTAAATCAAATCAATGTGTTTGTTATAGATTTGGAAATGATGTTAAGTGGTAATTGTAAGAATATGATTTGGGGATTTTGTTGATTGGTAACCGTAAAAATATGACTATGGATTTGATATATCAATTTCATTACAATTTCATATGAAATGTTTATAGGTTGTTGAGTTTATCTTAGGAGAATTATGATTTGAGGATTTTGTTGATTGATAACCGTAAAAATATGACTATGGATTTGATATATCAACTTCATTACAATTTCATATGAAATATTTATAGGTTGTTGAGTTTATCTTATGAGTGGACATCGGAAGACAAAGCTAATATAATAAAATGGTCAAGTAAAAGGAAGTAATTTGATTTCCATTTGCAACATTCTAGAGTGCAAAATTGCAAACCAATTAATGTTCGTATTCTTGATGAAACAAAGCTTTTAGTTGAATAGTGCCCTACATTTTGTTAGATGGAGGATGAGTCATGTCTCCTATGCTAGTGCTATTGGGAGCACCATATATGCTATGGTTTGCACCAAATAATACATCACCTAAGCAATGATAGTCTTAAGTAGGTTTATGATTTTTTTTGGCAATAAGCATTAGGTGCTAGAGAAAATGATCGTCAAACATTTTTAGCATTTTAGTGTTTTATTTTCTACCAGGGAAGTATTTCAAGACACCTACAATATTCATGTAACATGTTGGATATATTGCAACAATTCCTTAGGTCACCTATATTGCACCTTGAGAAGTGTTGTTGACACCCACAACACTTTAGGCCATTTAAAGCACACATTAGCAATGTTGATGACACATGCAATAATGTCTTGTGTCCCTATAACAAGTCCTTAAGAGTGTTAGTGACCCCTATAAAACTTCAAGTCACACAAAACACACCTATAACAATGCTAAGGCAAACATGGAAGAATAAATGGATATACATAGATTTGTAGATTCAAACTTGAAGGGACATGTGGACAATAGGTCATCTATTAATGACTATTTTGTTTGTTTGGTGTTGCATTTAGTTGAATGAGTAAGCAACAAGCTATGTTGTAACTTCAACTACAAAGATTGGTCATATGATAACCATTCATACCTATGAAAAGGCAAGCTAGCTCTAGAGGTTGTATTTTGATGTTGAGTTGAGACAAGTAGCAATGCAAATTAACTACAATCAAAGTGCCATTGAGCCTACATTTCATGTGTGAGAAAAACAAATTGATGTGTAGTGTTATTTTGTCCATGATATGGTGGAGGATAGGAAAGTTATCCTCAAAAAGTAGATGTTTTTGAAGAATGGTGTTGATCCTTTGACAAAGCCTATAAACACAAAAATGTCAAATAGTGCAACAAGACTCTGGGTATTTTGGGACTTAACAATTACTTCACTTTGGCACTTTCCCTTTTGATTTTGCAAGATATACAAGAAGTGGAACATGCTAGGATTAGGTGTTGTACACCTTGCATTCATAATGTTTGTGTTTATTAATTTATTTGTTATGTATTGGGTCTGCGTAGAAAAACAAGCATCCCACTTGGAGTGGCACTTTACACCATTTCTAAAATACAATATGATATCGTGTAAAATGTGTAAGAGCATTTATGCCATTATAAGATGCAGAAAAGATTTTGTGACGCATACTAACATGTAAAAGAGAATTATAGAGCAAACTACAAAAGTCATGTGATTTTTTTGACCAACTTATTATGCCTAAGAGCATCTTTCTAAAAGAATAATAAAGTCCAAACTAGAGCACCCCTTTTGGAAAGTAAAGTTACGACATGAGAGTTACATTCCTTGGTAGGATTGTCAATTCATTATGACACAAGTGCTGGAATTTATACCTTAGCATTTGGACTCATTTTTGCCCATGATCTAGAAAAACCATTTGTGGTTGCATCTATTTAATAGATGTTTGGGATGAAGAAGAGATGCACTTATATTTTGCCAGAGGTCATGCTATCAACATTTTTTGAGACAATGATTGTTATTGGAGTAAATACTTTGTTACTATATTGTAATCTAATGATAATGAAATACGTTGAGCACTCCTCTATCAGTAGGGCTTTTTCTATAAAAGAATCCATAGTATATCTACCCTAATATAATTTTGTTGTGTTGCATGTGCTACATATTTGTTTATTTCTTTTTTAAATCACCAACTCTAGGCCTATTTAATATCTCTCCTCTCAAGAGTAAATAAGAAGTTTGTTTGTATCTAGCTTCATTTCAAATCAAAATGTCATGAAAATTCTTTCAATCTGGTTATTCAAATGCATTAAGTATATTTGCAATGCCATTCAACCTCCATTTTATTTTATTCCAAATATAGGTTTATCATTTTTTAATATTTCCAATTGATGTACCTCTAGTTTTTTCTTGGAGAAGGTTGTAGTTCTCAACTTGTACTTAACACCCATATTTAAGTAAATACAGTATAGATGATACAAGAAAGAAATTCCAAATAGTGGGATGAGATCAACATGTTCCAAAATCCTTTTAAACTAACCTTTTGTTTACATACTAGTACTTGCACCTTTATGAGTTGAAATTGATGAGTCATTAGGAAAGATTATGGAATTTTGGTAGAAAGCTCAGTAATCACAGCCTCTAGTTGGAAGTCGCATGTCAATAACCATAAGCCACAAGTCTCTCCTATCCTCGTAACACTTGCACCTTTATTGAATGCAACGAATGAGCCACTAGGAAAGTTATATGGAATTTTGTTAGTAAGCTTGGCATAGGTCATGATTTCTAGCTAGAAGTGTCGTGTCCTACATGATAAATTGCGAGTCTGCCTTGTCAAGGCAAATGTTCATGAAACAAAGATAAAGTTTTTTATTTCAAAAGATTCAAATCACAAAATTCCTTATCAATTCATAATAAAAAATCTAAAACACTGCACTCTCAAACACACTCACACATCTTAGCAATACCCACATGAAATTATTTATTATTAATTTATTTGTGATTTATGCATTTGGATGAATGAACTAGAATAAATATATATACTCATTTTTTCATTAAAAACAATCTGCATAGATATAAAATAAACAAAGGACAAGAAACACACAAAAGAATAAAACAAATGTTAAAATAAAGTTACAATGTAAAATTATAGTAAAATATTAAAATAAAACTAAAATATAAAACTGAATAATTTAAGAACATGAGCCTGATCTTCATTGTTATAACAGTATTTGACAGTTATAGATTGATCAATAAAACTTAATCCTTATCAAGTGATGCCAAGAAAACAAAAATTAAGGCACCAGAAAATCAACTGTAGCAGGCGTTAAGCAGCAGAACAAGCAGATGTAGCCACCAGCTTAAATAAGCAGAAAATCTGACCCTGCTAATTGATAATGAAAGCTGGAATTCAAACTTAGCAAATGTTATCATGTATTCAGTTAAATTTTTCTATAGTAGTAGCAGGTGACAGAAAAAGCACTTAGCCCTGAATAATGATGATTGATTTTGCAGTAGGATGCATAAGTTTCATTATTTCAAATGTATTATAGCATTGCATGATTACGATATACTTGGATTACAAATTAAACCTACATTACAAGATAACTGAGTCTTATAATACGTTATATTTTAGCTTAAAGTATTGACAAATGTTTCATAATATGGATACAGATATCGATCGTGATTTTAAATCATGCAAAATCTTATTAATTATTTCCATTTCCAATGACAATATTTTGACAAACCTGATCTTTAGAATTGAAGTGGAGTCTGCTACAAAAAATTTACAATTAAAACCAACTAAAAAATCAATTGAAATGTTCAGACTAGAGCGGCTTTGATAAATATGCACAATGAGCAGAAAGAGACGTTGTACAGAGTTAAAATTCTCCCTGCATCAACTACCGAGCAAAGTAAATTTTAAGGAAAAAACAATTATGAACTTAATCCAAGACAAGATACTATATTAGTCATAAACATATACAGTTTAGCATCATAAGAATGAAAAGTGGACATTCAAATATCTTATGCTGCTCTTGTTAGGAACATGAATATGAATTATCCTTGTAAGACTCCGATTTCAGTCATCTTTCCATCGCAGAAGTTGATTAACTTTATAAGGGGTTGCATTTAAAAATATCAACTCAAAGCTCTGAATGGCACACAATGAATAATCTAAAAATCATATTTCTTCTTCCTCAAAGGGATCTCGTTCAGGAAAATCGCCCACCTGTGTGTACAAGGAAATTCTGAATTTTAAAGAAAGCAGAACAAGGTCAACAAATTGCACTATTTCAAAACTGAAATATGTACAGCCATACTAAAGCAGCTCTTCTTACGCAGGAAAAAAGGTTAAAACTAATACACAATTCTCTCTTCTACATTATATTTTCACACGTATTAAACTACACGTAAATCAAAGTCATTATAACCTTATGCATATCTATATTTGATTTATTGGTAACGTTGAAATGCAAATGAAAACATATCTTGAAAGATCAGAAATATTCTGGAAAAAATAGAAAAGGTGATTAATAAGAGAGCATAAGTCAAGCCAATCTATGCACAATATTTTCCAACGGGGAGGGAAATATTTTTTCAAGTATCTATGATGAGAAGATTATATAGGAATCTAGGATCAAACAAATAATTTGAAGGCACGTCAAGTGCTTACTCCCTGCTCAGAACATAGGATTTAAGTGCCTCAAATGAAAGAAGGGGAATAAGAGGAAAGTGAAAAATATAACGAGAAAATGCGGAGAAGGCAACTTTTACAAGCAATACATTATTAGAGTATTGAGGAGATAAGAATAAGTATATAGGGGAGAAGAAATCATTGACTAAAATTTGAAGAGTATAAATGCTTTCACTTGGTCAATGATGAACTTTTGCATTCAGGCCTTTGTCCAGATTTATGGCTTATTGAAGCCTAACTTAGACTCTTACAGCGTTGCATTGCAATAATTGAACAACAATATCACTTGTAAGTGTAAAACTCAAACAATCCTCACACACCTTTCTCATGAGATAAAAACTCAAGGCTCTAAGGTAATTGGTCCCTCCTTTCACACAAGAACATAGACGCACTCATGGAAAGCACGGATCTTTCACCCTTTCACAGCCATAAAATAGTAAATCCATCATATATCATACATTTTGCAAGACAATAAACTGCTAGCTGCATGCAACAACACGGGTGTTCTCACTATTGTCCTCATTTTTGGATTTTAAAAAATGTGACAACCCCTACAAATTTTTTCTTAAAATGTGTCATTTTTTTCTCTAAGGCACGTTTTACAAGGTGCAAAACTCACATTTGTGAGTGTCAAATCATCAAGGGTTGTCTTTGCTATCATTGTCCAAGTTTTGGTGAGTTTTAGCCTTCATTTTCCTAGCTTTCTGTGCAATTTCGGGTTTCAAAGCAGTCACTGCAAGTTGAAAATTTTACTCTAAGACACGCTTTTTGAGGCAAAATTTTTGCTCCTTTCTGAACTGGACTAATCTTTGGTTCATCCTTGATCCACGTTTCAAATTTCATCGCATTCCGAGTTCGTTTGCTTGGTCTTTCCTTCAATTTCGGTTTTTTCCCTCTTGACTACAAGTGGGAAATTTTCCTTCTTTTGCAAGTAAAGAGATCCTTGGGGTTTTTTCAAGCAATTACAAGTGAAAGTTTAAAAGTTGTAACTTGTAATTTGTTTTTTCTTTTCCATTTTCCCTTTTTGATCTTTTGAGTTGTTTTGTAGGAACATTTTAGATAAATTACAAGTTTATGAAAACTTGTAAGTTCCCTTAAAAGTTCCTATTTTCTTTATTGTGAACTTGTAATAGGGATTTTAAAACCCGATTACAAGTGTTAAAGTGATTTTTGAGTTTCAGGTGTTATTGCTATTCTAAAACCCGATTTTGCAAGGATGAAGGAAAAGTAAGTTTTATTCAAAACTTGTAAGAGGGTTTTAAAAACCCAATTGCATCTTTTTCTTCCAAGTTATTATGCCATTGCTTGCTATTGAATCTCTAAAACCCGACCACGTTTTTCCCAAGGGCATCAATTTGTGGCATTCTTGGTTGAATCTGACCCAAGTGTATGCATTCTTGGTTAAATCCATTTAACATCTTGGCCACGATTTTGGAGTTCAATGATCTTTGCCACGTTTTGCATATTAATGAGAGGTGTTTTGCTTCCGATTTCTGTTGTGTTAGTTCCGCGTTTTTGGCTTAGTTGACCACGAATTTCGCCATTATTGCAAAACGTTTTGCATCTTGCATTCAATGAAGAGTGTTTGGTGCCAAATGTGTATCTTCTTGCAAGCCGTTTTTTGTGAAATGAGTTAAATGCAAAACCAATTTACTTACTGCAAGGAATATCAACGTGGTGGCTTCCATACTCTATTTATAAAGCATTACGGTTTCTCCCAAGCTCATTTGTTTTGGTCTAGGGCATTCTTCAAGCAAGGTATGTGATTTTCGGTTTTATTTTGTTTTCTTAGTTTGCTCATGTATTGTAAATATCTTGCTCTTGCTTGAATTCAGATTTCATAGTGCTCTTTCCAAATTGATAGATTGTTTGAATGCAAGTTGTGAATGTGTATGATTTTCCCCTTTTCATTTTTCCCTATTTACTTGTATTCCGGTTTTTAAAACCCAACTACAAGTAACATTGGTTATGTTGATCTTCCCTTTGGTAAAAAGAGTTATCCTTCTTTTTACAAAAATTACAATGTTGAGAGTTGTCATGAAGTTCACTTGCTTTAAAATCGGGTTTTACAAATCTGATTGCAAGTTAAGTTTTTCCCATTTTCCAAAGTTGTCAAGCTGAAAATGTGTCTTTCCTTGTCACATAAAGTTTGCCATTACCAGTTGGTATCATTATTTCCCACATGTCAAAATCCCTCTTCCCAACATTGCATTCGTTCGTCACACCTTCATTCATTTTTCCCATTCTAGGTCTACTTGCAATCGAAATTTTAAAACCCGATCGCAGTTACGTCTTCACAAAAGTTTTTCCCTTCATTGCACTTGCAATCAGCCTTCCAGAATCCGAAATCGGTCCAAAATGCACTCAAAAACACTTGAAAATGAGTCTTAAAGGTCCAATTACAAGTGCAAACTTGTAGTTAGTTACCCATTACACATATGAAGTTGCACGTTTGTTCTCCACAATTGCAAGTCAATGCTCTTGTTTTTCCACACATGTAATGCAGTCCTTAGAACCTGAAATTCACTTGTGAGTCCATTTTTGCAGTCCCTTTGTCTCACCCATGTCAGTCCTATTTGCACACACGACCTACCAAATCAGTAAATTAAGGCATGGGCCTTATTTTGCAAGCAGATTCCAAGATTGAGGATGATACAAAGAGAGAACAATAACATGACGGAGCCACACAAGGAGATGGATAAGTGATATGAATGATTGAGAGCATAGAATGCTTTTAAGATAGAGATAGGCTTCTTACTTCAGCCTTGCAAAGAACTTCCCTCCTGCAAAGCCAGTACTAACCCAAGCAAGAAGATAAGATTGAAGTTCGTTGGCCAAGAACACAAAGATCATTAAGGATGCAAATTCCCGTTCCGTTTCGAGATGTCTTCATCAATCCTGAATACTTCAAGTTCTAGCATCTTGAAGCAGCATGAAGATTATCACAAACAAAGGATGATGTAGTTAGAGTCGTGTCTTCGGACACATTGAATAGTTTCCATTATGCATTTGTAATTTTGTTTTGACAAGTTACATGTAAAAACAAGTTTTGTAATTGCAAGTGTCACTTTCACTTGCACTTTTGTAAAATGTAATTATATGTAAGGCAACTACAAGTTGAGTTAGATTAGGACTGTAGTTGGAATAAGTCATGGTGGTTGAGAGAATTTCTCAAGTTAGTTAGGATCCTCCCACCTTTTTCTCAAGAGTCCTCTCCTATAAATACTTGAGGGGATCTATTGTAATTTTTATTTTTTGGCAATGCAACAAGACTCTGTCAGTTTGTATGTACACTCTAAGACTTTGAGCTTAGTTGTAAATCAGATTGTAGTCAATTAAAAGAGGCAAATTGCTTTCAAACTTTGTGCTGATTCAAGGTGTTATGTGACGACATTTTCTAGAGATTGATTGTGAGTTTTGAGGTGTTATACAAGAGGGATTCAAGATCAATCTTGTAGACTTTGAGCTGCTTATTGTGTTTGGAGTTTTAGATTGGTTTTAAAATTTGATACTGCAGACTTAGTGCTGCTTTTATTTTCTATGTTTGTGCATAAGAGGTGCATCATGTAGTTAGACTTGAGCTGCTACATACTATGCTTAGTTACCAAAAAATCATCTACAAAGGTTGATAGGACAGTAGAAGTGCTGAAGACTTTGTGCTTTCATTTCTATTTTCCCGTCCTGGGGAAGTGACAGAGGTCTTTGTGCTTTCATGGAAAATTTGCTTCCCTTTATGTTCTAAAAGTCCTACAAAAAAGTCTCATTTCTGTATTTGCTGTTATTTATTTTCAATTGCTATTACTTTTCTGTGAAGAGAAAAGAGTATAGTTTTTCTTGAAAGAAGAAGAAAGACTGTTGTCTCACCCATATTAGATTAGTTTAGTTTGTAGATAAGGGTAGCCTTCCCTATATTAGGAGAGTATCATACTCACACATTGTGGCTAGAACCACAATTTTGCACATCCCCCAGGTGTACAATATTTTCACCCAACGCTCACTCAACAATCATGGCATAAGTACGAGAATACATGCTAGCACCAAGCACAAGTTTAAAGGGTAGGGAAGATATGCAATGTTTAATGTTATTTGTGATCTTGCCAATTAAAGAAAATCCACCGATTATTAATTTACTAGACAAAACATTCTACCTAGTGTTTGTGCCATGGACTTTTAGCTTTGATTCCACTCATCACCAAGCTCCCTATATTGGAAGTAATGGATTCTTGGCTTCTTGTAGGGCCTAAGGTTGATGAGTTAAATAATATCACTATCTAGATTGATCTACAAGCTGCCTTCATAGATATTAATGATAGTTCTTAGTTGACACCATCACATCATGACTTATAAACAAAGAACGCCCTTGATAGACTACAAGTCCTTCACAAATTGCTTGGTAAGTGTAAGGTTGAAAATTGCCTGGTTTGCAACTTCCACCTTATGTTTTTGCACTCATTTTGGTTTTCATCCCCCTAGTCATAATTAGGCATCATTCAGCCCATTTCTGGCCTCTATAGCATATACCAATCATTGAGGTATGAAAACTAGACAGACAGCCTTTAGAACTTGTCCCCAGGAATCTCTGGAAGTTTGAATAGCTGAGTCTATCAAGACACCATGCCCTCAAACACTTGTGTCAATGTTCAATTTTTTTTTATTTTGATTCCAACAATTGTTGTAACCCTAAAATCTAGTTTTATCCATGTTTGTTAGGGTTGATTCTTGTTCCATTCATATTTTTGCTCTCACTTTTCTCTTTCAAGCTCTTCCAAGTATTTAAGGAAACTCCATCTTTACGTAGGGTAGCAAGTAATTTGAAGCTTCCATTGCACCAAAAACTTAGATCTCCATTCAATCCTCTTTCAATCCATTCTTCTCTCTATATATTCTCTTATCTCCCCCCTTTGGGTTTTCCCTTTATAATTTATCTTCTTGATGCCCTAGCTCCGAACAATTCTTGTTACCTTCATCATGCAATTTAGATCTTTTCCCTATTCCTATGCTTCTCTTTTTCCATTGTCTATAATCTCCATTACCCCTTCTCCCTCCATCACACTCATACGGCACTATAAAATAGAATAACTCCTTGAGTTTGTATTCTACATGCTTTTTTTGCACACACCACCATGAAAACCTCCACTAGAGTTCACATACTCTAAGCTTTCCTATGTGCTATTGTTGAGGCTAGATAAGCCAGATAGAGGACTGATTGAGGTTAAAAATTTCTAAACAATGATGAGGTGATTGCAATGTAACATCATGAGTATTGGCCACTTGCTAAGTTGGGAAACATTTCCATTGATTGCTTTATAAAAAATCACTAATCCCACCATAACCATCATGACACTTTTTGATTTATTTAATGTTATAAAGAACAAGGCCATCATCATGCAAGCAAGTAGGAGTTGTCTATTCACCCTACTATGCCTGACATTCCAAAAGGTTACGACCAAATGAGGTCTTAGACGTCTTCCTTCCCTCCTCTCTTACTTCTACTCATTCCACATGTCCTTCTAGACCCACTCCACAACCTTAGCCCCATTATCAAAAGAAAAACAAACAATCCTGTCATCCTCTTCTTCCTCCGACTCAACCTAAACGTCAACCTTGTCCAGCTCAACCTAAACTAAAACCACCTCCAACTTCTCAATCCAAAACCCATATTATCCCCCCTCCTTCCATCCTCCAGCCTCTTCTGCCCTACTCCCAACATTTCTCCCATCCTTAACCTTCCCATCCATTACCGCCCTACTCCTAAACTTAAGCATAAACCCCAATTTGCCCCTAGACCCAGTCTTGTAGAACCCAAACATAAGTTGACTACTGTTTCTGACTTTGCAGTTCTCTTTCCTAACCCACCTATTACTCCTATAACAGCTGTTTCTTTACCTTTTGTGTTGTAGAGCCCTCATTGTCTTTTGTGGATCCTCCAGCATCTACTCTAATACCATTCTTACTATAGATCCTTCCATACATTCTCCCACTTCTACCACTACACTTTCTAGGGATTTTCTTCCACTTGATACTAGTTCTCTTCATTTTGAGAATCCCCCCATTCCTCCTATTGATTTAATGGCGATTACAACTATGCCAGCACCTCCCACAATCCATATTCCACTTCTTGGGGATATCATGTTTGAATCTACAGCAAATATTCCACCCTTGTCTTTAATCTTTATTGCCAGCATTGTTCGGCCACTATGCCTCTTATTTCAATGGTTGACTCTGATTTGGATTGTTTTGCTGAGTTCCTTGAATGATTTTGAGGATGATGACCTACTTCAAGATCATTACACAAATGTCATTGGCTACTAACTTGGTGACATAATTCTCCCTTCCTAGTTATTTATTTTTGCTTTGTGTGTATGTCTTGCAATTACTGTCCCCCATAATAGTGGATGATGCATGTTACCCTTGGCTACATGCTAGTAAATGGTGAGGGGGCAATGTTTCTTGTCTATAAATCCCTTCCATTCCTAAGTATTTGACAAGTATGTGAAACATCAAGATGGTTTGATCTTTATGTTGACCCAAATATTTAGTTCTCATGCATGTTCTATTTCCACTATTGTCATTTTCCTTTTCGTGAATCCCTTTATTTGTCATCTACACTCTGTATCTTTCCTCAATGCAAAGCAAAGGGCATAACACCACTTTTCATGTTGACCCAAATCCAACATGCCTTTTAAGTTCCTCAATAATTGTTGTTTCCCATCCCTTATTTCCTATTTCCTTTATGAATGCGTTGTTCTACAAGAAAGGGAGACGATGATCTTATAGAAAATTTTGATGGCAAATCAGCAGAATGTTGATCATACAGTTCGCTATTTTTAATGGACCTATTTTTAGGCTAAACTAAAAATAGCAGATGCTCTTCTATTTTTAAGTGCTATCTTTCTCACAGTCGAACTATTTTTTTGAAGTTTTGTCTTAGTTTTGAAGCAGATCAAATTTTATTTTTAGAAGTTTGAAATAGGAGAGTTCATGCAATTTTGGTTTGCTGATTTTTAAAACTAATTTTAGGTTTTCTTATTTATAAAGTTGGCTACTTTTAGAAGTTTCTTTTTGGTTTTTTTTATATAAATTTACTTTAGACTAGTGCTTAATTTTAGTGCTGACCTATTTTTTGGAGGTTATAGAATTATTAAAATGTACAATCTGCAGTTTCATGCAGCACCTAGCATGCGTGTTAATTGTATTTTTGGGGCAGAAGACTCTTTAAAAAATGGTTCCCCGATACACTTTTTTTCAGGCAGCAGACAAATCAGAATTATTTTGCTGTATTTAACTTCTGCTCAGTGACGTGTTTTTCCACCATCGCCTAAAGATACAGGTCGTATATATGTTTTTTAATTCTTCTACAAGTGTTTATATGCTACAAGTAATTTTTTTATTTTTTTTTGGGTAAGTCACAGCCAAAGCGGTATTTTTAGCTTTTCCCTAGAGCTAAGAACCAGTCGAGTAGACTCGAACCCAAGACCTCCCATGTAGGAGGCTCGTAGCTAACCGTTGCGTTGTGGGGTCATCCCCAAATTGTTTTTTGTTGTTGGAAAAGTGGTTTGATAAATAAATTTCTAATAGTGGTATCAAAGAAAGATTTATCAGAACCAAGTTTATTAGTGCAGATGAGAATTACATTGGACAAGTTAAGATCTGAAACTCCTCCACAAAAGTTCAAGATCCTGAGACTTCGAGAGAAAATCTAAGTTTTGTTTGGTTTGCTATAATGGCAGCTAACTATAGTACAGTGCTAGTTTCACAGTTTAAAGGTGAAAAATTTAATTATTGGAGAGATAAATTGAAACGACTATTAATATGGAAAGAATATTGTAGCAAGTAGGCATGCTAAACCTCAAGAATTGAAATGCATTGAATACAAAAAAAAGTTAGAGAAGAAAGAAGAGGAGAGAAAGGAAATTGCCGTGTTTATCTATATTTAGAGTGCAATAGATCCAAGTATTTATTGAAGAATTGTGGATTGCAAGATATCAAAAGAAGCATGGACAGCTCTAGAGAGATCATATCAAGGGGTAGATCAGGTAAGGACTGCAAAGCTCCAAACTCAAAGAATGTATTTTGAGAATTTAAAATGAAAGAAAATGAAAAAGTTAAAAATTATTGTATTAGAATAAGAAATATAGTTTATAAATGGGGTAGTCAACAAAAGAACCAGTGTACAATGAAGAAAGAGAAGATGACCTTACACCAGATCTCGTAAATTTGTGGAACATATCCATCAAAGAGCATGTATAGAAGGAAGCTGTGAGGAGACAAATACCACGACACAGTTTGGAATAACTAGCAAGTAAACAAAGAAGTAGATCACCTCCTAAATCGTCTTCCAAGACTCCTTGAACAACATATTATAATTTTACGAGATCTTCATGGGGAAAAAGAACAAGAATAATGTCGTCAACAAATAATTCAGTGCTAGAAGGAAAGGAACCCACTAGAAGAAGAACATAGTACCAACCAACAAAAATAACACAGTCAAAAGGAAGAATCTATTCAACAACTATGTAGAGTAGATCTCATTAAACAAGAGAAGGCCAATATATGATGTGCCAAAACTAGGGGTCTATAGAGTAATCATTTGGCAAACACTAAATAATGGTGTATTATGGATTTAATAAAATGTAGGTTGATAGGAGCCACCTGAGCATCAAAAATTTTCCATTTGGATGATGGATTAAATGATTGAACTAAGCAAGGGTAAAATTTATAATTGGACGATAGTGTTGAACACCAACATTAGAGAACTTCTATCACAAAAGAATAAATCTTTCAATATGACCTTGCATGCCATAGCTCCATTTCTGGATGCTATTTTTTGCACAAGTCCCTTATGTTGAAATTGGAAAGTTTCAACCCCATTTGGAGTACGGTTCCTTTTCGCCCACTATTTTTAGATGGACCAAATCGGGCATACAAGTTTAGCCAAGCAAGGAAGTCAAGCTTATAGGTAGGAAAATAAAACATGTGGATGTTGGCATTAGATTGTCATTGATGTCAACAAATTGAAGTAATGCAGGGGACAGAGATGTAGATGCGAGATGATGAGTGTCTTAAAGGAAGCAGAGGACAAAGGCAAGGTGTTGTGTGTTGTTGTACAATAATCACACCGTGTTATCAACAATTGAAGTGAAGCACTAGACAGAGTTGCATGATGATGAATGCTCCAGATGGAGGTCAAAATGACAAAATAGGTGTTGTCTTTGGTTGACATAGGTTGAGCAAAGACCACTGAGAACAATGCTAGCAAACTGGACAAGTATGGAGTGTGCACTGAGTGAACTGGCTTGACTCAGGAAAAGTGTAACAATGATTGCAGAACACACCATGTTTATCACCAAGCATTTTGGTGAGAGGTCCTACAAGTCTCTTTGACACCCTTGCATTTCGATGTGACTCTACCTTTCAATGAGACTTCTTTCGATCTTTGTAGATTCCCAATATCATACCGATATCCCTATTTCAATGTAAATTTTGATGTGTCTCATCAACATGTCATTTCGATGAGACTTTTCTTTTCGGCAAAGCTCATTTTACTTCTTGCCGACCCTTGGCGCTTTAGCGACATGAGTCTTTTTGCTATGACAAATGAGATGTCTTGGCGATAATGGTAATGCTTGCAGAGTAGATCAAATGGCGTGTTTTGCACCATGCCCTGCCAACCCGCAACCAAGAAGACTAATGTAAGATGATCTCGCGGGATAATAAAATGGAAGGTGCGCATCCCCGCCATCCCACAGGTATATTTTGCAATGTTGAAAATGTGATGAGTATTTCACCCAATGTCGACTCAGAAGTGACCCATGTGGACGTTTGACCAAGTTTGCCCCGATGGCATAAAGGGAGATGTTGAGGACGTGGAGTATACAAGACAAATCAAATGGTGCTGATTGTGAATGGTTGTTGTCAGTTTGTTCATATCAGATCGCCTAAGTATGAAAGAGTTAAGGAAGGTGGTTGCATTAAATGCTTATGCATGGAGAACACGTAAATGACTAGTTGAGTGGCTCAAGATGCTCAGATGATCTTCAGTCAACAAGATATCACAACTATAAGAAGATCAAAATCCTCCAATTGACAAGACATCAAGGCAATGGACATGTGAAGATTACTAAAGATAGTAATCTAAGGAAGAAGTTGCAATTAATGATGGCATCAAATTAGCTTGTAGGGCAGATTTCTTGGGGGTTCAAAAAGATTACTTTTGAATTTCTTTTTGGAGGGAAAATCCTAGGGTTACATAGATGACCACTAAGTGGAGTTAGTTGACTGAGAAAGTGAGGGATGCAGAGAGAGTGAGTTGCAAGAATGCAAAGAAGAACAAAGGTGAGGAAAAGAAAGAGAATACAAAACTGTAAAAACAAGACGCAGAAAAGCAGCTTCAGCACATATGGAAAACACAATGGTGAGCAAGGGCAAAATCCAGAAACCCCACAACACATTAAAGATTATAAGATGTTAGAAGCAGATCGTAGGAGTGTCCCAGCAAGTATGAGAGGTGAAGAGCACACGGTTATATTGAGTGTGGGGGGGGGGGGGGGTGAATTAACAACCAATCACAAGTAAGGGGGTGAATCGGTATAACAACCAATCACAAGTAAATAACTTATCTCATTAACATATTCATTGCATACCAACATTCATATGTGATTTAACTAATATGAACACAAGTAGAACACAAAATACATACGTGGAAACCCTTACGGGAGAAAACCACAACAAATTATTGCTTTTATATATTTCTTCTTTTACAATGTTTCGTAGGCACCAACCTACTAGAAGCACCAACCCCTACGTTTGTGAGCACCAACACCCAAATCTGATTTTGTGAGCACCAACTCCCAAATCTGAATTTTGTGAGCACCAACACACTTCATATAAATCTGATTTTCCACCTTGACAATGTCACTTCTACAACAGATGATGGATATCCTTTTCTTCCACATACTCTCTTATTCAAACTGCCATTATGGTGACAATAATCTGCCACAAAACGGATCACAATTCCCTCATAGAATCCTTTCCAATCTGTTCTCCAACCTAGACTTATAATTCTGTCATAAACTCTACAAATCTATCTTTAAATCTGCATATAATTCTGCACTTATTTCTCATATATGAAATGCATATATTCATCTATACAAATCTGAAACACTCTTCATAATTATTTGTCATATATATATATATATATATCCTTTTATTTCTTCATATTCTTCCTTATCACACAACGCCCACAACTCACAATCTCTTTCTATTTTATATCCATATCCACCAAATGGAGAGGCACATCTCTTTGAAGAGTGATGTCCTTCCATAACTTCTTTTTCCTTGATCATGCCCCTTGAATACAAGTCACTTGTTTAATAAATCAATCTCAAAACAAATCATTCTTGTTTATTGTTTCCTTTTCGATTGGATCGGTTAGTATAATATTTAGTTGTTGTCTTTCATAAGTGCTCCTTTCTATAATATTCATTTTGTTTTATACACCATTTGTCACTTATTGTATCTTTTATTAAATCATTTCTCTAACAAGCCTCTTTTCCTTTCTAATATTAATCGAATCTTTTAAAATGTCTTAATGAACCGCAGCACTTGATAACTCTTCAAACATGACTAAGACATGTTTCTTTTTATGTAATCCTAGCTGCATATTATTTATCATAATCCGATGACTCTTATTTTCATAAAATGCTGCATATTTTATTTTATAATGAAATCGCTTCTTCTCATTGTCCATTATTTTCTGCCGCTTTAATCATGATCACTGTCTTCTAATAATCACATCCTTATTAATCGTATCCTTGCAAAATGTTGACATTTCTTTTTCAATGAATGATGTGGCAATTATTCTTGCTTACCTGTCGTCTTTTTACTTAGTTTGATTTTTAATAATATCGCTGCTTTTATAAACTCTATTCTTCTTAGCAAAATAATGTTTGTTTGATATTCTCTACAGATTGCTCAGGATTATGGCTTCAGTTTTACATAAGATCTTCAAGTTCGTGGATTTAGGCCCTCCACATTCTGGCCAATCAGCATACTGATGATGAAGAAAGAAAATCGTATTCCTATCTCGGATAATCTTCACACTTTAAAACATTCTTCTAATCGACTATTAGAAACCACTGTCATGTGTCTTATCTATTGTTGATTATTAATAATTTTGCATTTGATGGAAGCCTCTGTGCAATAAAGACTACAACTGCCCAAAGAGACGTCTATAAATTCAATATCGGGATTCACCTCCATCAACCCAAAACAATTTGAAAGTCAGCAAATGAAGAATCCACGTCAAAAATATACGGAGTTGGCATATAAGTAGTGTGCTTTCTTTATATAAAAAGACTTCCTTGCCGCTATTACTGACAGATAAATTTCTGTCTTATGTAAGTCACTGAATACAATTTTCCTTTAATCACTGTTTAGAACCAAGTGACATTATTTCTTTAGCCATCGTTGCCATAATGGGTGCTGTGCATTCTTAAAGAAGTCACTTCTCTTCAGGGTTGATTCATCGCTACCTTTATTTGTCTTTACTATGATAAGTCACTGGCTTGTTTATTTTTGTATGAATCGCAGTATAAGTGGCTTCTCAATTTATTCGATCTTCATACTATTCTGGTCAAATCCTTTGACCAAACATAGAATCGCTGTAATCACTTTCCTGTTACTGTCTTTAGTCGCTGCATTATGTGTGTTTCAATCTGTCTTTAACACTGCTGTTAATGATAATGAAAGTTTCCCTTTTTAATGAAATAATCTTTCCTTTTAGTAGTCTTCAACATATCTTTCGTATTGCTGCTCGAACAAAATCACTTCTCATGTTTAATGAATCAGTCAGTATGCCACATATTAATTGATAACTATCATTGCATATATATGATATATCGACTAGAATAAAAAGTTTAAATCTTTAATTTAAACTTTTTATATGATTGCACCCATGTAGTCTTTTAGTTGACCATGTTAATGTTTAAATCCTTAAGTTGAACATCATCTTCTCTATCAGCCTCTGTTCAATGATCAATCCAATTTGCGTTAGATATTCCACAAAATGATGATGACAATATTTGACCTCCATATGATGATATTGCTATTGGGACATCAATGATAATGATGTTTATATTCTTTTGACATTAAAGATGACCTCAACTTTACTTTCATTGTCTTGGATGCATCTTAGGTTAATTTGCTGCCTTATAGTGTAGCTCATAGTCATAGCTTGTTTTCTCACCTTTGACATTGATGATAGTCTTGTACCTAACATTGTCTTCTTACCTTTTACATCAATAGCACAGCTTCACTACTTTGACATCAATGACAATAATTCTATCAAGAGGTTGTTGAGTAGTGAATCTGTGAATACACAAAAGAGAAGGTGCTGCTGTGCAAAGAGCTGAAAGAGTTGGGGAGTAATGTGCAGAATGTTGGTATTATGGATGACTTCGTCATGTGTTGCATTGGTTTTGTCATTGATGTCAACACTTATCTTTTTGGAGGTCTACATTGTTGATTTGGCACTATGGTTATATTGGTTTATTGTTGAACCGGCATATTGTGTTCACGGGCATGGATATTGGCTTATGTACAGTCACCGGTATATGTTCACCAGCAGGATATATGGTTCACCGACAACGATGATAACTTGGAGATCATTTGGTTATGTCGAAGACATGGATTGGATGTTTGGATTTGGTGTTTTGCTTATTGGTCTAATCGGGTTGACAAATTTGCCTTTACCGGCAGATAGGTCTAGGTTATGGACCGGTACATGATATCTATTCCAGATCAACCGGCACCTATTGTCAAACCGGAAGAGCAGGCATTGGCAGCAAAAATTGAAGAAAATGATGAATGGATTATAGATAGTGGATGCTCGCATCATATGACTAGTGATAAAAGCAAATTCTTATCTTTTCAGGAAATTCATGGAGGTCTAGTAAGGTTTGGAGATGATCAAGCTTGTTTAATCAAAGGAAGAGGTACTATATCTTTGGATGGTAAGCATAATACTGACAATGTTTATTATGTAGAAGGTTTAAAGCATAATCTTTTGAGTGTTGGTCAGTTAGTGGAAAAAGGATTTCAGTTACAATTTATGAATGGAAAATGCAAAATCATAAACAGAACTCAATTGGAGATTGCAACCGGTAATCAGACTAAAGGTAATATCTTTCATTTGAATACCAGTGATAAGACATGTTTGATTGCACACATTGATGAAAGTTGGTTATGGCATAAAAGACTTTGTCGTGTGAATTTTGATTGCATTGTAAAGATTAGTTCAACTAAGGCAGTAAGGGATTTACCTAAGATTGTGAAACCTCATAATCTGGTATGTAAGGAATGTCAAATGGGAAAGCAAATTAAAACTACATTTAAGAGCATTACTAAGAAATCTAATAATATTCTTGATTTAATTCATACTGATTTATGTGGTCCAGCAAGAACAAGAAGTCTTCAGGAAGATAGATACTTTATGCTAGTAATTGATGATTATTCTAGAATGTGTTGGGTTACTTTTCTCGGGGAGAAATCAGAAGCTTTTGGAAGATTCAAGATATACAAGGCAACGGTAGAGAATGAAACCGGCAAGAAAATCAAATGTTTGAGATCATATCGAGGAGAATTTACATCTAGAGAATTTAATGCATTCTGTGAAGTGAATGGAATCAAAAGACAACTATCAGCACCCCGGACACCCCAACAGAATGGAGTTGTGGAAAGGAAGAACAGAACTATCCTGGATGCAGCAAGAACCATGTTGATGGAAGCAAATCTACCTCATATGTACTGGAGAGAAGAAGTGAATACAGCGGTTTATACTTTCAACAGAGTTCACATCAAAAGTGAAACCGGTAAGACCCCTTATGAACTATGGTTTGGTCATACTCCTACTCTTAAATACTTCAGAATATTTGGAAACAAATGTTATATTAGAAGAGATGAGTATATTGGCAAATTTGATCCTAGAAGTGATGAAGGAATATTTTTTGGTTATTCATCTAGAAGCAAGGCATATAGATGTTATAATAAAAGGTTACAGAAAATCATTGAGTACTAATGTGAAGATAGATGAAAATTTTGAGAAGATTCAAGCTCTGTAGAACCGGCACAGATTGCACTGGTACAAAGTGAAGATCCTGTCACACCGGCATCATCAAAAAACTCAACTGTGACTGAAGAACAGCAGCCTATGAATTTAAATCAGAACAAACCCAGGTATGTAAGATTGAATCATTCAGAGAATCAGATAATTGGAAACAAGAATCAAGGCGTTATGACTAGAGGAAGATTGGCAAATGAAGAGGTATGTTTAATTTCTCAAGTTGAACCAGCATCAATTGTTGAAGCATGTTAGGATGAACATTGGATAAAAGCAATGGAAGATGAATTAGAACAAATTGAAAAGAATAATACTTGGACATTAGTTCCCCGGCCTAAAGACAAAAATGTAATTGGAACTAAGTGGGTAAATAGAAATAAGCTTAATGAAGATGGTGAAGTAATTAGGAACAAAGCAAGATTATTTTGTAAAGGTTATTCACAAAAAGAAGGAATTGATTATAATGAAACCTTTCCAGCGGTAGCCAGAATTGAGGCAGTTAGACTATTTCTTGCATTTGCAGCTCATAAGAACTATAAAGTTTATCAAATGGATGTAAAATGTGCATTTCTGAATGGAGATCTAGAAGAGGAAGTTTACATTGAACAGCCTGATGAATTTTCTTTGACAGATAACAAGGATATGGTTTGCGGGTTAAGGAAAGCTTTATATGGATTGAAGCAAGCTCCCAGAGCTTGGTATGTTAGATTGGATAAATATATTTTAAAGCTTGGTTACACAAAAGGTAATGCTGACAGCAATTTGTATTACAAAGTTACCAATGATGACATTTTGGTTATTGAAGTATTTGTGGATGATATCATTTTTGGAGGTGAAGATGGATTATGTAAAGACTTTGCTAACAAGATGCAGGAAGAATTTGAAATGTCTATGATTGGAGAGATAAAAAAATTTCTAGGTTTGCAGATTTCACAAACAGATAAAGGTATATTCATATGTCAAACAAAGTACTTGAAGGAACTTTTGAAGAAATTTGGTATGGAAAACTCCAAACCGGTAAGCACTCCTATGACTACAACTGATAAATTAACATTGAAGGATGATTCAGCTCCTATTAATCCAACAAGGTACAAATCTATGATTGGAGGATTACTGTATTTGACACAAACCAAACCTAATATAATGAATGCAGTATGTATTGTTTCAAGATTTCAAAGCAATCTTAAAGAAAATCATGAAGCAGCAGTAAAAAGGATTTTCTGGTACCTACAAGACACATCAAATCTTGGTTTATGGTATCCTAAGGATGAAAATTTTGATTTACGTGCATACACAGATGCAAATTGGGTAGGAGATGTAGATGACAGAAAGAGTACCACTGGTGGTGCATTCTTTCTTGGCAGAAGATTGATTTCATGGATAAGCAAGAAGCAGACTTGTACATCATTATCTACAGCAGAATCTGAATATGTTGCAGCAGCAACTAATTGTACTAAGGTATTATGTGTTGGTGTTGGAAATAAGCCACACCTGGACCGACGATGGACTGGTCCAAGAGGGGCCAGTAGCTCAGTGGTAGAGCACTCCAGCAGCGTATGGAAGGTCCTAGGTTCGAGTCCTAGCTGGTCCATGTCTCAACATTATGGATCAAGCAAATGTTGAAAGATATAAAGGTAAAATGCAAAGAACCGATAATCATTTATTGTGATAATTCAGTAGCAATTGATATATCAAAGAATCTGATATTTCACTCTAAGACAAAGCATGTTTCTATTAAGTACAATTTTCTGAAAGCGAATGTTGAAACAAATGAAGTGAGATTGGTTTATGTGAATACTAAAGAGCAAATTGCAGATGTCTTTACCATAGTTGAAAATCTCGGACTCGCCTCGGACTCGGCAAACCAAAATTTTGGACTCGGACTCGAACTCGTGAAAGACTCGGCAAAGACTCGGCAAAAAAAAAAACCGTAGTTTTACAAAAAAAACATAAAGAAATTAATGCATTTAGAGAACATAAGTGCCATAATTGAAACATTACACATGTCATATGATCTACAAACACGCAACATTTGAAATTTCATCATTCATGGCAGCATATTCAAGTTTCAACTTTCAACTCTAAAATGTATAATGGCAGCATAAGTATAAATGTTCACAAAATTACATATAATGATATGTCCAACTCCAACTCCAAATGTGAAAAACAACAATGTGAATGAACAAACCAAAGAGAAGACTACATCTTCCTCTTTGTATTTTTCCTAATATAGCTCAATTTTTCAAGCCTTGAGCTAGAAGTAGTAGCAGTGGGTGTTGTGGTATCTAAATGGTGAAATGACTCTTATTCAAAGTCAAAGTCCTCATCATCATCCTCATCTTCGTCCTCATCTTCATCCTCCATTTCATCCAATCTTGCTCCTTCTGCATCTTGTGCTGCTCCTCTCTCTATTTCTGCAATTTCTTCTTCGGTAAGGAAGACATCATCACCATCATTTTGTTCATTCATGGTCCAATCACCATATGGATCAATTTCATCCAAGTCAATGGCCTCATGTGAAACACCCTCCACCTGTCTAACTCGAAGGCGAAGGTTGTACCGAACAAATACTAGATCATTGAGCCGCTTTTGTGACAATCTATTTCTCTTCTTTGTGTGAATGCTCTCAAAGACACTCCAATTTCGTTCACACCCAGAAGCACTGCATGGCTAAGACAAAACACGGATAGCTATCTTTTGAAGATTAGGCGTGTCGGCACCATAATTCTCCCACCATAAATCTACAAAAAACATTTAGAAATATTAGAATTGAGAAAAAAATGTAACAATCAAGTTTGTAGGTTTTTTCTTGCACTATTGAACTAAGTTACTAAATTTTTTACCTAGTTGTTGTTTTCCTCTCCTATCAATTGCTAGTTGTGATGAGAAGAGTCTCCCCTCTGCACTTTTGTAGATCTTGAACAATGAACATTTCCAAATTCAGAAATAGATACTAGATAGTCAAAGTGTCAAACTCAAATTCAATAATGAACATTTCCGAATTCATAAATAAAGATAGAGCAATTGCAAATGTCAAATCTCACCTCCAACTCATCAAGAACCTTGTCTCTCAACTCAGGATCAGGTGCCATCTTATCAATGCATGTAATAACACCTGCCATGACCTCCTCATCAGCCCTAAATGAATCAGAGAAGTAGAATTTCGGGTTCAAAAAGTAGGCGAAGGCATGTATCGGTTGGTGGAGTTGGTTTGTCCACCTACGATCAATGATGCGCCAAAAGATTTCACATTTTCTTGTATTTCCACGATAGTAATGTGAAATGGCCTCTTTGGCCCTATCCATGGCCTCATAAATGAAACCCACTGGCATGCCCTCTCCATCCACCATACGAAGAACCCTTACCAAAGGTTCTGTCACCTAAAAAAATTAAAACAAATTTTAAATTAGTACAAAATCAACCCCTAAAAAATAAAATCAGCAAATAGACAAGATTGTATAAACTTTACTTTTGTGTTTGTTACTTACCGCAGTCAACTCCTCTCCACTTTTGGTGAACCCTTCATCAAAAACAATGCAAACAATCTTCTCTGCTTCAGGTCTTTTGGAGTATGCAGACCCCAACCAAGCATCTGACACAAACATCTGCTTAAGATGAGGAATGGCACTAAGAATGCTCTGCAAAGTGATGAAGTGGCTAGCAAATCGTGTCACTCCAGGTCGCACAAGGTCCTTGCCATTTGTGTGTTTTCTCATCAAAGCAAGCACCCAAGTATGGTTGTAGATGAATTTGGTGACACTTTTTGCATCTTCAACCACCTTCTTCACCCATCCAATCTTCCCAATGTCCTCTAGCACCAAGTCCAAGCAATGTGCAGCACAAGGACTCCATGTAATCGAAGGATGCCTCTGCATAAGCATTCTACCTGCAGATACATATGCAGTTGCGTTGTCCGTGATAATTTGGACAACATTCTCAACTCCAACTTCCCGAACCACACCATCCAACAGATTACACAAAGTCTCCGCATTTTTTATTTCATTTGAGGCATCATCAAACTTTATGAATACCATTGCACCATTTGAAGCCACCAAGAAGTTGAGAAGAGTCCTATTCTGTCCATCTGTCCATCCATCAGATAAAATGCTGCATCCTTTTCTCTTCCAATAACTTTTCTGATCATCAACCACACCTTTTGTATTTTTCACAGCTTTCTCTAGCAATGGCCCACTGAAGTCATGACCTGTTGGGGCCTTAAACCCCTTACCCGCCACTATACATGCATTAACAAAACTTTCCCAATACACATTGTTTGCTGCATTGAAAGATAGATCATTGTAAAACCAAAAGTTTGAAGCCGCTATCCGTGCTTGTTCATGCTTCTCTCTATTCCATCCTGTACCTTCAAGTGAAGGTTGTGCACCTGGAACATTGCGTGGTACAAAAAAATTAGGGTCTGATCGAACAGGAGTGCCACTAGCCTCACCCTCATTGTCACCAAAAGATGAAAGTGACTGACGACCCCGACTGTGACCAATGGGACCCGAAGTGGACAATGTGGGATTCATTGATGCTGCCATGGCTTCTCTTGTTTTTTGCCTTTCTTCCTTATGCATATCATTCTCAGCAAGAATGGCCTTCATCTCTCTAATAATTTCAGGAGTTGATTTGGGGCATGCCTCCACACCATATCTAGGTATTTGTGCAAGGTGGTATTTTAATCTATTGATTCCACCAGTCATCCATTTTGTGCATTCGGTGCAAGTGACCTCCCCCTTTTTGCTTCCTACAATCCCATATTTCCAAGCTTTATCTCTTTGTCTTCCTGACCTTGGGGTTGCCCTTGGAGTTGAACTTGCCATTGCTGATTTAACATGAAAAAAAAAAAATCAGCAGGGTTTTATGGAAAATCAACAAAAAAAATGACAATGAATCATTTGGGAAAAATAGCATTCAAAAACAAGAAAAAAAAAAGAGGAAATAACTTAGGAAAGAAAATAGAAAAAAATTTGGTAGCATATCCCCTTGTTTTTCAAGATTTTTTTCAGTTTCAAAACAATGAAATGATTCAAATGAAAAAAAAAAAAAAAGAGAAAAATCCTTACCTAGATCTCTCTTGCTGATTTTTCCTTCTTCCCTCTACTCCTCCAAACCCTTCTAACCTGCTACAACCAAAAAAAAACCAAAATGAAGTCAAAATTTAAAAAAAAAACTTGTTTTTAAGCCTTACGGGCGCGTTTTTCTGGGCCCGCGAGTCCTTGTGAAAGACTCGCAAGTCCGAGCGAAAGACTCGCGCGAGTCTTTGTGAAAGACTCGCGAGTCTTTCGCAGGGACTCGCCTCGCCAGTCCTAGGCGAGTCGACTCGCGGCGCCAAACGACTCGCGAGTCCGTGGCGAGTCCGAGGCAAGTCGCCGAGTTTTAAAACTATGGTCTTTACAAAGCCTTTGCCTGAGGAAACATTTGAATATCTCAAAGAGCATCTTGGGGTGATTTCCCCACCGGCAGAGACTTGAATGATGAAGATTGACATCAAACGGGCAGAGACTACTAGAAAAATCTTTTTCCGGCTTTGATGGAGGAGAGCTACTGATCAGGGGGAGTAGTTAGTTGAATGTTATGTTTTGATTCTTAACTGCTTTAGCATTTGATGTCAAAGGGGGAGAGATATCTATGGAAAAACATTATACCTTGGGAGAGAGATATACTCTTTGGAGAGATGTATTTTGGTTTTGGTTTTGTATCAAACTTTGTATTGATCTATCTGTGGGAGATTGTTGGTTTATTGGTTTTTGGCATTCTGTTCTTGGCACTTAGATGTTTTTCCATCTAGTGTTGCCATCAATGCCAAAGGGGGAGATTGTTGGTATTATAGATGACTTCATCATATGTTGCATTGGTTTTGTCATTGATGTCAACACTTATCTTCTTGGAGGTCTACATTGTTGATTTGGCACTATAGTTATATTGGTTTATTGTTGAACCGGCATATTGTGTTCACCAGCATGGATATTGGCTTATGCACAGTCACCGGTATATGTTCACCAGCAGGATATATGGTTCACTGGCAGCGATGATAACTTGAAGATCATTTGGTTATGTCGAAGACATGGATTGGATGTTTGGATTTGGTGTTTTGCTTATTGGTCTAATCGGGTTGACAGATTTGCCTTTACCGGCAGATAGGTCTAGGTTATGGACCGGTACATGATATCTATTCCAGATCAGCACGACATGTTTTGGAAATGGTTTATTGATTGGATAATGTGGTAAATATATTGAACAGACATATTGTATTGCATCAAGACTTTTTTTAATTGAATTTATTGTAATATCTTTAGTGAGCTGACCTCATGTATAGGTCTTAGGTTTTGTATATATGATTGTACGATCTTATTGAAGATGATCATGATGAGTGTGAGCGAATATTGAAGAGCGAAAATAAGCAGATCCTTGTGCGAATCACGCAGACATTATCTGAAGGTTAAAGGAAGGTTATGAAGGTGTTTGACACTCATGTTCAAAGCTTAAACCGGTACTGAATCTAGCATTGCAGATGCTATTCCGAAGCAGTACATTGTTATTGGATTTAACCATCCAATTGTAGTCAGTGTGACTCCTATTTTGTGATTGAGCAATGAGCTCTAGGCGATTGGCCTTTGCATGTGCAGACCCCATTTGTATACACTTGCTATCTGCAGTAGTATCATTTGATTGTGGGTAAGGTTTCCCACCGTGGTTTTTCCCCTTACCGGGTTTCCACGTCAAAATCTCTGTGTCATGTGTTGTTTCTCTTTCTGTTTTATAAACCGGTACTGCTATTACTGTTAATATGTTTTACCAGCACTTAAGTTTGGTTTACTGGCACTAAGTTTAAGTTGGAATAATTTGCATTTGGGTTATAATTTATTGACAACTGGTTTACAATTGATTCACCCCCCCCCTCTCAGTTGTCCTTCCCGGTTCCTAACACAGAAAAGAAAGAGGGGTGTGAATGATGCAAATGAAGTAGCAGAGGTGTGTATGATGTATAGAGTGTGCAGGAAAGAAAATAGTAAGCGCAAGAGGCAACACAAAGTGTGTGGTAAACACATGAAGTAATCCACTCTGAGAAAAATCAAGAGAGAATAGAGGACGAAGACATCAGAACACAGTGCAAAGACCTGAGAGTAAAGAGAGAAGAAAACAGGGGTGAAGAGAAGAAGACCAGGGTGTAGAGAACCCAGAAAGTTTTACACAGTGTAAGATAGGGAAAGAGAACTGAACAAAACATAAATTAGAAAGATGTATGCGAAGAAGAGGATAGAAGGCAAAGAGCAAAGATTGATAGTAGAGATTAGAGAGTAAAAGACAGAGATCGAGAGCAAAAATGAGACAAGTCAATCTCAAAGTGCAGAAAAGAAATTGTGAGTTACAAAATTCATTTGTAACAAGGTGCATAATTGTTGATTGATATTTACTCATTGTAATCATCTGAGTTGGTGCTCATTTGGGTTGGTGCCCATAAACTTTAGGGGTTGGTGCTCATTTGGGTTGGTGCCCATAAACTTTAGGGGTTGGTACTCCTTTGGGTTGGTGCCCATAAATGTGTAACCAAACTTTACTTGTGAGGTTGGATTAGAGCAGTAGATTCTAGCAGCATTTCTCACAGAGATTTTTCCCATTGTGGGTTTTCTTCGTATATCTGGTGTTATGTGTTTGCCTTGTGTGTGTGTGTGAGTGAGTTTAATATCTTTGCTCATTGTTTCTTGGTATCTGCCATTAAATCTCAAATTATTTAATAAGTTCAAGTTTTTAATTACCACTGATTCACCCCCCTCTTGGTGGTCCATTTGTGTTCCTTCAGTGGATGCATCATCTAAAGAGGGAGATAGCAATGAGGAGAGCAACAAGTTGGTTGACTTATCCGTATCTACTTCGAGTACTACACCAAGGGGCCATCCTATGGCAAATAACATCACACCAACCACCACCTCCTACGAACTATCAATAGAAGCTTTAGAGTAGATTGATGGATGGTCAAGTTTACTTGGGGCTCCCATTGGGGCTGCATTATGTAAAACCACTTGCACCACATTCTCCTCATCCACGTCAGCCAAGACTCCCTCCAAGGCTTCACAAAGGAATTCAGCACTTTTGGTGTTTCTTGAAGCATCAATAGATTTAATGAATATTGTGCCACCTAAGAAGAAACAAATCAATGATTCAATAAATCATCATTAAAAAACCTAATCACTAAATCAATGCATTTTAGGAAATACAATCCCCTAAGAAAGAAACAAGAAAATTTAGCAATGTTCGATTTCTTCTATCTGTCCAACCATTAGTCATGATGGTGCAACCCTTCTTCCTCCAAATCTCTTGTTCCTCCTCTATTGTGTCTTTCGCATTAGCCACCTCTTGTGAAAAAATGGGGCCCTTTGTCTCCTCACCATTAGGGGCTTTGAACCCCACCCCACATATAGTAATGGCATTAAGCATGTTTTGCCAACAAGGAGACCTAACACAAATAAATTAAATTAAATAAGTATCGTAAAATGGGGAGTTTAAATTTGTATTCGACATACCTCTAAATATAAAAATTCACGAGACAAAGAATCAAGCTATATATCTTAAAACAAAAAAAAAAAAAAGAATGACCTCGCTGCATGAATCAAAATGGTGCAGTAGAACTAGAAGTCTCCAATTGTACTTTTACCCACATCATGTTTATCTTTGTTCCAACCCATGTTCTCAAGTGACAATTAGAAAGTCAAAGTAGTGTGTGGCAAGATATATGAATCTAAATCTAACCTAGATACACAAACTCTAGGCCCAATGCTAACAATGCCATTGCCACTGTTACTATCACTAGCACTACCGGTACTCAAAGATGGACAACATGGCAGATTGGAAGAAAACTCTCTAGTTCCCCAAATGCCTTACCAAATCCTTTGTTAAAGATATTTATGACCTGTTGATTCTCTCACTTGTTCTTCTTGAAACAAACCTAGTGCCCCTTCGAATAGCTCAACATTCTTTGCTTTTGTAATAGCATCTTGTTCATCTCTTTGCATTAACCACGCATCCTTATGAAACTCCATAAGCAAATCTTCAAAAATTTGGGACTCCTTGATAGGTTGATCTTCAAAAATTTCCTCTAGTTGATCCTCAAATACAATCTCTAGTGGTATTTCATCCTCAAGTAATATCTCAGGAGGTCGAAGTTGATGATGAATCATTCCACTTGCCGCAACTCGATTGTCTTGGAATAACGTCAACAGTGACTCCATTTGCATTTCCTCCATGAGATCTTTCAGCAACCCTTCAAATAGCATTTGGTGATAATGTCTTTCGAAGCCATTCTCTTCATACTTAGATTCGCTTGTGATAGCTTGTAATTCCTCATTTAACACGTCCATTTGATTGTCTTCGTCTCAGATGACGCTTGAAACTTCTTGCAATTCCTTCTCAAGAATCTCCTTTTGTAGCAGGAATGAAAATTCATCAAGGACTGCTTCTTTCTGCAATGGATCTTCCTCGTGGAGGGCTAATCCAACACATTGATCTTTAATGGCTTGAACATCTTTCGTTGCTTTCTCAACCTTCACTTTAATGGGTGCTTCTTTCTTTGGCATAAGGTATGCAAATTTACTCTCAATTGTACTCTGTTGATTGTTATATTCAATTGTGATATCGTCACTATTGGATATTGTACTAATACCTTCTTCTTTTGATACTAAGTTGATTGGTTGAAGGTGAGCATTCCATGACTTTTCTATAGTGTACATCTTTGATGATTCTTCCAAACTTAAATGCACTCTAGGTTGGTAGATAGCCTCTCTACATGATCAACATGCGAACTCCTAGTGAGTTGTGTTGTGAATCCGACACCAACAAGGGAGCAAGATGTCCTCTACATGTAAGTCATTCTCCATGCTCAACCCTTTCTTGATCATCTCTTTGAACTTCATGAAGAACTCACTTTCACTAATTGGAGGCTCAGGTTCTACTTCTGAGAGTACAACCGGCTCATGTACCTTTGAGAAGGAAATTTTCCCTTGCAATGCTAATTCCATCCTTGACAAAAAAGTTGAACAATACATCTCATTGTGTCCGCCAGTGTTATGAATTCTACAATTATTCCTTGATGCAAATTCGAACAAACTCCATGGATGTAGTTGTGAATTCAACACCCACTAAAGTCGAAGAATATCAATTTGTTGAACATCCTTGCCATGCAAATCAAGAAACTATGGCTGCTCCATTGAGAAATCCTTTTTGAATTTTCTTGATTTTTTTTTTTTTTTGTATTTTCAAAATTTTCAATTTTTTGGGAATTTTTGACATAAAAGATATCTTAGCATATCTTGAATTCAACTTGAATGCTCATATTGGTTCTAGCCACGACCAATTTGAATGTGAACACCTCTTGCAAATTCAATTGATGATTTGACATTCTCACCTTCCTTCTTGTGGTAATTTTGTTGAGCGTTGAGAAGGGAGAAAGAAGTTGTAAGATAATTTTCGCAAATATGAATTGTAGAATTTGAGGTTCAGTTGTTCAGGCATTCATGATGATCATGCCCTCCTTCTAGCGCCAATTCTATTGATGTGTTTTTTATGCATCTCAAACACAGAATTAAATACCAAGGTATCTTATCCTCTCTTGAACAAAATCCCCACAAATGCTGAACTTCATGATCATACGACGTGACTCCAAGGTTCCAAATGTCAAGTCTTGACATGTGGATAAGCTCAATGGTTTGATGTGATATTGCTGGAATCACAAGGGGACTTGCGTTTATACTTGTGATATTACTGGAATCACATGGAGTCTGCCCATGGCATGAGGAAGAAATTCCTTGTCTCCTGGCAAAGTCCGCCCTATGCTTTGGCAAAATTCCTCAGGATAGCACCAAGTCCACTTTCCTAGTGAGGAGAATTCCTCGAGACCACATGAAGTCCGCCCTAGGATAGAGAAAAATTCTTTAAGTGCATACCAACTCCGCCTAGGGAAAAGAAGGAAATTCCTTGGCTAGAAGTGAATGTTGGCATTGAGTTGTCATTGATGTCAACCGGTATTGCAGGCTACAGGTATGAAGTAAGAAGATTGAACCGGCATAAGGAAGATTAACATGAAGGCTTGTCAACTGGTATGGTGGAAGACAAGTAGTTTTTGAGACTATCAATGACTTCACCGGTATGAGGTGAGATGCATGTGTGTGTCAGCATGTTGAGTGATAACCGGTAGAGCATATACCGGTTTGGAGGTTGGCTGCTTGTTTATGATGAAGAGGCGGAATGTTAAAATGATCACAAATCATTGGAGGTGAAGATGTGCTACCAATGTAGTGTGCACTACCGATTATCAGGAGGAGAAGGTCTCACCGGTAAGGGCTTGTGCCGGTATGAATTCATTGAATGTTCAAGTGTAGACCGACCTTGTGTTGGTGAGCTGAGTGTATGACCGATGTGATGCCATGTGGAGCTGAGGTGGCAAGCATGCAGAGGTCGATGAAGTTTCCATCAACATGGTTGTTGAAACAGCTAGGCGACATTAATGAAATAGCCACAAATCACGGGATGCTAACACATTGATGCGGCTCGAGGAAGAAAGAGTGACAGAGAAAGATCAGAGAGTTGTTGGCGCCTGGATCGAAGCAAAGAAATCAGACTACAAGAGGACCTCGAGAAGGAAACAGCTGGGTCATAAATAAGTCGATTGATTTCAAGGCCGAAAATCATGGTCAGGGTTGCTATCTTTAGCAAATATGCATTGGATAATGGAAAACGCATACAGATGCATTCCTCCAGTGCAGGTGATCGATCCAAGGCAGATTGGATCGGATCTGATGCAGATTTGGTCGAGTGAAGGAAACCCTAACCGCACTTAGTTCGAATTGATTCTTGGCGGGAAAGCTCAAGTTTAAATATGATGACTTGAGACTGTGATTGTTGCTGCTGCAGAATGAAGGCAAGTGTGAGATTGTTGTTTGAGAGCCGAAGAGATAAACACTTGAAGTGTTTATGAGTGAAGATTGTACTGGTAAGGAGAAGCCGGGTAAACCAAAGTAAGGAACAAACCAGCAGAGTTAGCATAGGATGCAGAGGTGAAAATCTGAAGGAAGTAACAGCTGATAAAGAGTGATCGGTGTGAGTTGAATTGTGAAGATATTGTGAGAGGAGACTTAGCAAAGTCAGAATCAGCAGCAAAGATAAGTTGCAGTGTGTGTGGAGATAACACAGACCGGTAAAGTTGAAACCGACAGAACGGAATATTGTAAGGTTGCAAAACTTCTTTTGCAACAAAGATCTCATTTTGTATTTAAATCTTTATATTGTTTTTCACTAAGTTGGAGCTTAGTGCAGGGGTTGTAGCTCCTTTGGGTTGTAGCCTATAAATTGTGCAGGGGTTGGTGCTCCTTTGAGTTGGTGCTCATAAATCAGGGGTTGGTGCTCCTTGGGTTGGTGCCCTAAAATTGTAATCAGATCTTTTACATTGTGAGGCTGGATTGGAGCAGAAGATCTCCAGCAACTATTCTCACCGAGGTTTTTCCCACATTGGGTTTTCCTCGTATATCTGGTGTTGTGTGATGCATTCATGTGCATGTGTTATGTTAATGATTTCGCAAATTCTTTCTCACACCTAGTTCGCACTGTTTGAGCTACCTGTTAGCACTCAGTTTGTTTTATATATTACCGATATCTCCCTGTTGAAGAAAAAGTATTTAAGATCATTGATTCACCCCCCTTTCAGTGATTCATTGTGTCCAACAGTGAAGTCCGCTCTAAGGCATGTGGAAATATTCCAAACCAAGATGAAGTCTGCCCTTGGCAAACTAAGAAAATTCCTAAGTCAAAGAGAAAGTCTGCCTAATAAAGGGAGAAATTCCTTATGTGAAGGTGAACTCCGCCCTAGGGAAGCATAAATTCCCTGTGCTATCATCAAGTCTACCAAGGCATTAAGGAAAAAGTCATGTCAAGTCTGCCTAGGAACATGAAAAAATTCCTCAACACTCATGAAGTCCACCTAGCATGTGGACACTCCTAGATAGCATATGAAGTCTGCCCTATGAAGACATGGTGAAAATTTCCAATCAAGAAGAAAGTTCACCTATGGCATGGTAAAATCCTTAGGTGCACACAAAGTCCACCCTTGCATTGGGAAAAATCCTTGTGCCAACATGAAATCTGCTTAGGGAAAGGAAAGAAATTCCTTGGCTAGAAGTGAAGTCTGCTCCAAGGCATTTGGAAAAGTTCTCCAACCAACCATGAAGTCCACCCAAGTAGCAAGGAATTTCCAAAAGACCATGTCAAGTCCCCCTTGGTGGATAAAGGAGAAGTTTAGCTAACATTAAAGCAAGTGTGAAAAACAAGAGAAATCGCCTTAGTGTTGAACGAAAGAGGATTAAAGCAAAAAAATAAAATCAAAAAGAAATTCGCCTAAGTGTTGAAGAGGAAAGAAATTGAAAATTTTGGCTAGGTGCTGGATTTGGAAAAAAAAAAACCCAAGATGAAATTTGCCCAAAGGAGAAGCTTCTAAAAGAAAGCAAGAAAAGATTGCCATTGAGGATATAAAGCAAAAGGAAAGAAAGAGAAGGTTCAATTTGGTATTCGTAACGTGACTGGATTCGTTTCCAATAAAACATTAAAACAAAAAACAAATCAAAGCAAGGGTCCAACTTCTCTATAGACTTGAGCGTTGGCATTCATTCATTCAACTCACAAGTTGCGTATCAAATTTGATGAGTTGGAGTTCAAGAAGGAATTTCTTTCAGGTTTCAAAGCGAATTTTGAAGTAGTTGCAAGTGCATACCAATTCCTTAAGAGAATTCAGATATTTGGAGACGAAGTTGGAAGCAATTCCTTAAGGCAATTCAAGGAATTTCATCAAAATTTTCAGGTTTACAAAGTTTTGGAGGCATATTTTCAGAATTTTAGTCTCTTTCGCATTTCAAGACTTCTTTCAGTTTGAATTCCTAATTTTCCAGGTTTGCACACAAACTCTTCATCTCAAATTCTTCAAATTTCATCTAGGAATCATGTTGCTTTTTTCCTTTTTACAGTTTTCAAGCACAGAAAGTTTCGCAATCAGACTTAATTTCACTTTCCAGAATTTCACTAAGTCTGATTTTTATTCCTAATTTCATAATCAGACTTGATTTCACAATTTTCGAAATTTTACTAAGTCTGATTTCGAGAATTTCATGAGAAAAATCAGAATTATCCTTCAAAATTCCTCAAGCAAACAGCAAACCCCCTTGTTCTAACTTAAGAATTTTTCATGTGTTTCAGGTGGTAGATGTTAGCTCAAGGAGGGATTTCCAGAAAAACACAAATGAAGTTCAAGAACAAAGGATGAGAAATGGAATACCGACCTTGGCCATGTGGACTCCAAAGACTTCAAGAAAGAATGTATGGACTCGATGATCGCTTTCCTTCAACGTTAGCATGCAAGATGATGAGAGATGGAATTGTTCAAGCAACTGGATTTCCTCTAGCTATGCAATGCTATGAGCTGATATTAGAATGCGCCAAACATTACAACACCTAGGAGAGACAAATTGTGGCACCTGATGGTAGAGTGTCAGCCTACCTTGGAGAAATGACCATCAAAAAAGCATTTGGCATTCCATATTATCATTCTACCATATACAAGACCAAGGAGGAAGCCTTGAAGATTTTTTAAGCAGAACCTATCTCTTGTACTAAAGTAATCAACAAGCAATGGTTGCTTAAGTCAAGACCTCATTATTCTAAAGTGCCTAATAACCTTTTCCGGACAGATTTCATAGAAGAATATGGAGACCTCATCCTATTGCTAAATTGAGTTGCAGGAAGTCCTCAAGCCTCCTCATTCAAGCCTTGGATGATCACTTCATCAATGAAATCACTACTGGTGTCAAGATGATAAATTGGGCAAAGATAATCAATAATAACATTGATGACCAGTTGAGAAACTTGGAACACACAAAGACATTTTACATGAGTTCTTACATCATGTACATGTTGGCAAGATGTTACAGATATAAGGGATTGATTTGCAAAGGCGTTGTGGGAAAGAAGGATGGTCAATTCAAATCATATGATTTCTATCCGCAATTGCAAGAACATGAGAAATCCCATTTCAAAAAAGTCAATGATGCATTCCTAATGTACATGACCAGTTAATTTCAAGGAGGCACTCATCAAAGGTTGACACAAGAACCTAAAGATTTGATAAGCAGGTTTGGATTATGGTACATCCAATTCCCCAAATTCACATACCTAAGAATTCAAGGATTCACAAGATGCCCATACAAACTTCCAAGGTATCCAACAAATAAAATGGTATTACTAGAGGTCATCAAATAGCTGGACACATATGAGAAGATTTAAAGAGGCAAGATGAAAGCTGGAATTTCTTTTCCTCTTTTCATTGGAAAGATGTTAGAATCAGGTCCATCAGCACAAGCATCTAATAAGGCGGATGGGGAAATGCAATGGTATCCATTCTCCTTCTATCGATCAAGATCCAACTTTGATCCTGTTGGGGTACGTTTTATCATATACAGAACATTAGAATAAGAAATCCAAAGGTATTCTATCCTCTCCTAAAAAATCAACGCTTATCATATGGTGATTCCAAGGTCTATATGTGCGAACAAGCAACTTTAGTGGGATAGCTACTTGGGTAGTGTATGCTGAAAATCTCAAGGAGGGCTTACGTTTACAAATGTCTTTCAAGCTTCTGGACTTAGATAAATTTGTCAATTTCAGGCTCTCTTTTTTTTCGGGGGAGGGGGGAGGATTTTCCGAGATTTAGGCTTTCAAAAGGGAGAAATGGGGATAGGGTTAAGAAAGCTGATCTAAACCTATGAATTCTAGAGATAGTATTAACTAGTTGTTCTCGAGAAACCACACTTTGCTTTGCCACACTAAGGACAACTACACAAAGCGGGTACAATCTTCAATGGGTTGTGCTTATGATCGAAGTTTTGGCATGCACAGGGGATAGGCTCAGACTAACTTTGCACAGTGAAATGGAAATCATCCATTCACCAAAAGTATGAGCAGAGATACACCGTTAATTAATACTTATCAAATCCTTCATTCAACTCTAACAACTTTGAAAGCAAATCTGAATTAACTTCTAATAATTAACTCTAATAATTAGGGTTTCTCAAAACTCTAACAGTTAGAACATGTAAAAGAGTGACACGTGGCATAGTTGCTATTATCACTAAGGTGAGTGTCCAGTTTCTTTTTTTGCAAATTCAATGTATCTGGACACAATGAGTCGAGCCTCTTACATAGCGATACTTGGCAAGTTACTAATCTAGAAGTCGATGACGTCCATATCATCAATACATGTGGCGAGGATGCATTCCCACTCAACTGACTACGCAAGAAAGTTTTCGTCAATGAGGAGAAAACTTGCAATTCTTGAGAGATCTCCCTTATCAATCATTCCCGAGATTTTGAAAAAGCTTGACTGAATTCTGGCTCTCAGGTTCTCTACTTGCAGGTGTTTTTCTCGCATACCCTCCCTTTGCCGAATTTATGATGCCACACAAAACACTTTAATCAAAATTTCTCTAACATTTTTCTCAATTTCAGAACACTTAGTCTCAGATTTCTTCAAGAACTCAATCCTGGTGACCAAAGCACAATACCAAGTGTTAAAATCATACATATCCCTAGCCTGGATGACAGCTGCATCTATCAAGTCTTGTTGTGACAGCCCTCGGATAATCCTCAATTGTGGAAGTATTTCGTGTTGGTCTTCCTCAATATCCTCCCAATTTGCAGCCAAGTCCTGAATTTTGTTGACCAATGAAGAAGCCGACTCATGTGTTGATACCAAATTTTCCACAAGTATGTCAGCACGTGCCGAAGCATCTGAGGTCCATTCCTTAACTTGCCTAAATATGCCCTTCATGTCCTCATAATCTTTCATCGACTCCTGCAAAAGAGGTTGTGGAGGGGTAATTGGTATCTCATGATTAAGTGGCTTAGTTAGATGGAGAACATATTTTCTCCATTGCTCATTTTCTTCTTCCACTTTTTTTCTTCTTTCTACTTCCTTGTTTAGTCGCTCCTTCAATGTGTTACCAGCAACATCAAACTCCTGAATTTCTTGGAGTTTGGTGCTCTTTCCGATATTCACAATAGTAATTTCATAATCTTCAGGAGCAACATCACTCTAGGTCTTTCCTTCCTTTGGCACAGCTATCTGAACCGTTCTAAACCCTGCACTATCCCTCTGAATCAAAGAGAATTTTCTATCTGGCTTAGGTGGTTTAATCACAACTGGTTCTTTCACCTTTGCCAAAAATGTTGCGGTATTTTCTTCTAAGTGGGTCTCATCAGGAACCTTAGCCCTTATCCTTTCTCTCAACCAATCAGGAATCGTTGATTGCTCCATAGTATCTTTATCAAATCCACCATCTATTTCTCCAGGTCAAATAACTGTACCATCAAGAAAAACCTCTGGAGGCTCAAGTTCTTCAACCTCTATAGCTCTAGGAAAAACTGGTTCCTTGGCTGGATTTTTGACAGCCTCTCTCATTATCTCTTCAACCGAAGGAGAAGGCACTCTTACTTCATTATCCCCTATATCTATGTCCATCTCTTGTTCTTCAATTGTATTATGATCAAGCACAGCAGATGCGGCACTCAAGGTCGAATGACCTTCATTTGATTCACATCTCCTACTTGTATCCCCAACAATTTTCTTTCCCTTGGCCTTTCCAAAACTTCCAGTAGGTTCTTTTCTCTTCCGAGAACCAACACTTTCTAGATTCCAAGCATTGCCTGAAGAAATACCATGGTTGGAAGACAGAGTCATCCGCTCCCATAAGATCATAAGTAAGAGCAACACCTCTTGACTTTAGCTCCTTTATTCTCTCAGATGTCCACCATCTAGAGTATTCAACTACCGATCTCATGAGGTCAGACAAATCTGACCTTTCCCCGTCTGCCCAATCAATCAAGGCAAGTGGCTCATTTCTTATCTTCTTGAAACCCGGTTGTTCAAGTTCAGGACTGTCTTCTATTTGATTAGCGACCCTGAATACTTTCGTTGCTCTCACCATAATCTCGACCAAAATCTCCTTCTGATTTCGAAACTATCGACTGCATTAGCCCAATAATCCTCCAAATCAATTTTGTGTTCAAATACAATTCCTTCTACCTTCTTCATCTTACAGAATGGATCAAAGTTCCTTCTTGCCTTGTATTGGTAGAAGGGGTACCATGCCAGCTCTTTTTCAACAGTGGCAGCAGCTTGTGATGATGGACATGTCTCTGATCCATTTCCAATAGTGAGAGAAGATGTTCCTACCTTCTTTTGCTTCCCTCTTTGAACCGTCGTGAAGTGCTCCAGTTGCCTCACAACTTCCAGCAGCACAACTCGGTCGGTGGGATAAATTGGGAGTTTGTAGGGAGATCTAGAAAATCCTTGAATTCTGATATAGGTGAATCTTGGGTATTGGATATACCAATACCCAAATTTGCTTATGAGGTCCTTAGACTCTTGAGAGAGTTTCTGATGTAATCCACCTTGCAGTGTTTGTGTGATATGCACAAAAAATGCATCATTCACCCTCTTGAAATGTAATTTTTCTTCCATATGCAATTGGGGATAACAATCGTAAACAGCAAACTGATTCTCCTTGTTTCCCACATCTCCTCTGCAGGTGAGGCCTTTGTATCTATAAGTTCTAGCAAGGGAATAGAACAAATATGAACTCATGTAGAAGATACTATCCCCCTCCAAATTTCTCAACTGGTTGTCCAAGTTGTTGCTTATCATCTCAGCCCAGTCAATCATCTTGACTCCATTCATTATCTCATTTATGAAGTAATACATCCAAGGCTCAAATGGAGCGCCTTGGGGATTACCCATTATTCGGTTCAATAGGACAATCATGTGTCCAATATCCTCTTTAAAATATGCCCTCACCAAGTTCTTCTTTGACAACTTAGAGGCACCCTTTCTCAGTTTGTCCAGCCATGAATGATTGATGATGGCTTCGTACTCCTCCATGTGGTCTTGAAACATTTGAGTGGCCTCATCTTTGGTCACATACACAGCATTGTGGTATTCCGGAATTCTAAAGGCTTCCCTTATGGCTACATCACCGATATTGACCAACACTCTTCCATCTGGTGCTATAACATCTCTACTAACAGGGTTATAGTGCCTAGCACACTCAACTACCAACTCTATGCACTGCATAGTAGGGAGAAAGCCAGCCGCATGCACGATGCCACTCCTCATCATCTTACATGCAGTCACAGTAGGCACAAGGTTGGTCAAGCCGAACATCCTCTTCTTAAACTCCCTCTGATTGATATGTCTGAGGTTGGTATCACTGACATTCTTCCATTTCGAGTTCATCTTTGATTCAGCAAGAGCATCCTTGTCTACTTGGAACTTCATCGTGACTGAAATCTATGAAAACACATGAAGCCTAAGTTAGAAATCAGAATTTCAACTTAAAATTTGAGGTTTTGAATGACTAAGTGGTTGAAGTTTTTACTTCATTTTTCATACTTAGTCACGAAAATGGAGTTTTCTCATGTAGGAATTTCGAAAATGATATTAGAACTCCACACTATAGGGTAACTAAATTCTGATTTTAATCCAACAACCAAGTCTGTGATCAAATCAATCTTATCCAAACTTGCTTTGAAAGACGGGAAAGAAGGTACGAATATTCAATCTTAATATGATCCCTCTTATTGAAATTTTGAATAAATCTGCTAAAATCATTCCCAACGAACTCAGAAAACCAGCTTCACCTTCGATTAAATGAGAAGAAGACAAGAAGACAGAAAAAATTTCAAGAGAACTCAAAAAACTCGATGAATCTGCCTTCTATTAGTTGGTTTAACTCCCAGAATCTGAGAATGCTAAGGTTTTAAATGGTAGTTAAACTCAGAACTTCACCAAGAATACGCTCAACCTGCAAGAAACCTCTTGGGAACTGTTGATGTGTGTTTTATGCACATAACATTTCAGAATAAAATACAAAAGTAGTTTACCCTCTCTTGAACAAAATCACCTCGGATGCTAAGGGTAAGATCCTCTAAAATGATTCCAAGGTTTCTACATGTCAAGTCTTGACGAGTGAGTAACTCAATGGTCGATGTGAATTGTTGTGTTCACTTGGGGACTTACACAAATGTTCAGATTATCTTCTTTGATCATGAAATATGCGGAATAGGTATGCTGACAACTTAGGATTTAGCAATGTAGTTCCAGACTTAATTCTTACTAAAAAATGGGCAAAAGGAATAGGGTTCAGGAAATCTATTGTAGGCCTAAGAATGTAGGAAACGATGAACAAGTTTAGTGGAATCAAACTAGGCAGGGTCTCACAAAAAGGTATTGACACAAGCTTAGTGCAATCGTCTAAGGTATACTTAAGGATTTTCAGACTATTAACATTAAACGTTGACACCATCCAAGTTGATGCTTATCAAGGGACGCGTAATATTTGAAGTTAAACTTACTCAAATTTCCAGTCAACCACACAAGGCGCACTTACCAACGGCTAGAGGCTAGTGGTATGGATTAAGGATTCCACACAAATATATTCAACAAATCTTTCACTCAATCTAATAAACATGAAAACAAATTCTAATCTAACTTGGAGGAATTGAGAACCATGAATGCAAACACAACATTTGAAGAGAAAAATCACCAACAATTGAACAATGATTTAGATTCAAATAGCTACAGCATATACCAACAATTCCAAAAAACTCTCTCTTACAAATGAGAGACAATGAGGTATATATAGAGTCTCATACAAAATGGATGGCCAAGATTAAAACTAAATCAAGGGCCAAGATCATGCCAAGAAAACCTTAGAATTGCCCTAATTAGGGTTTACATCAAAAATGGTGCCACCAACATATGGCCCAATCAAAAGATACCTAGTCATCAAATAGGCAATCTTCTAGAAGATTCCTCCCTGCATCTCTCTCTCTCCTAGCAGACTCCAAGAATCTAGCCAATACGGAATCTAACTCCTCCATGGAAATGCTAGGTAAGGTATCTTGCTGCAAATCAATCACATCCAATGAATCTGAGAAAGCGTCCAAAGTGTTCTCCCAATCTGGCATGAGCTTCTGCGAACTATGAACATGAATCAACAAAGAGACCAAATAATCCATCTGACTCTTCTTCAAAGAGTCTAACTGACAAAAATACATAAGTTTCATCTTGTCTCTTAATTCGGCTAAGTGTAAACCACTAGCATCACTAACATCAACACCCAATAATTCCTCAATTGAGACAAGGATCTTCATCTGAATGTCCTGAATCGACCCTTCCATCTCTGTACAACTCAGTTGGGCGTTCTCATAAGTTGATTTCTTCACGGCCAATGAACAATACCAGCCATGGGAATCGTATCTATCTCCATTGTGCACAATGTTCTCGCTAATCAACGTGGACTTGGGAATCTTTTTCAAAGCTCTGAGGCGTGGAATAGTCTTCTCCTGGATAGGTCGGAATTCTTCCCAAACTCCCTCCAAATATTGGACTCTAAACATGAGCCCCGTTGTCCTATCATATGCCTGGACAAACTGAGTAAGGAAATCATCCGCCTGTTTTCTTGCACTCTCAATCCACTTCTCCACCTCCGAGAGTGTATCTCTCACTGCCTCATAGTGTGAATGTAGTCCATGATCAACCGCAATAGGGGAAATAAGGGTGGGACTCTCACACCTTATCACCGCAATATACTCTCTAAGTTTGATATTCTCTTCTTTGTACTTTTGGTTCTCTTCAATCTCTCTATCCAATCTTGCACTGATCGCCCTAAGGTTATCACCAACCTCCTGAAAGTCCTGCTCTCTTGTAGTACAGCCAACGGCAACTGAAGTAATCTGGAAATCCATAGGAGTAGCAATGTCCGTCATCACACCTCCAATAGGAACAGCCACCTGTGCAACTAACATTCTTGTCTCATCTCTAGCTATGTGTGACAAAATCTAAGCTCTCTTGGGTTCTTTCTCCTTATTGCTCCTAGCTAAGTAGTCATCAATGTTTATCAAAAGGTTGTACCTCTATCATCTTCTTACTCTTTTCCATACTTCTCATCAGCCAATCAGGAATAGCGGATATCTCCATACCATCATCGAGACACATATCTCGATCAAGTCCTCTCAATGCCGAGATAACATCATCGTCAATATCAAGATTACTCCTGGTCAAATCATATATCTCATTTCCCAAACTAACCTCCAAAAGGACGGTAGGGGATCCTAGTTGATCATCATTCTCATTTGGTGGAGCAGATGTCGCTATGGCATGTAAATCCCGAATATTCTCTGGTAGTATCATTGTGTTGGAACATTGTTGAGTCTCCTTATTCTGTTCTGTTATTTCAACTTCCTTAATTGATGAGACACTGAAAGGGGGTGAAGGAATGATAGGTGAAGGAATGATGGTCTTTTGCTTCTTCTTCTTCTTGACCTCCTCAATCTTCTTCCCTCTAGCCTTGATACCTCCTGGCGTGTTTTTCCTTCTCTTGGGAGCTTGACTCTCTTCATCTACATTAATCCTGACATCACTAATAGTCCTCTGACCATCCTCGAAAGTATATTCTTCCGACTTCATCTTTTCATAAGTGAAGGAATCACCCATATCAACTAACTTATCCACCTGAATATCCACCCATGCACGGGAGAAACTCAAGACCTCTCTCATCAATATCTTTAAATCTATCTCTTCTAATTCTGACCAATTAGGCAATAAAATCGCCTTCTTCATTTCATTTTCATAATGTGGATGCGTATGATCCCTGTCATCTAACACTTGATCAGGAATGAGGAAAAGTCCACACTTCCTCATGAAATCCACTGACATCCTGGACCACATTCATCTCTTCATTGCTTGCTCGTCCATCACGTTGGCCCAATAATCTTCTGTCTACCTTGTGGATGAACTTCTCTCCCCTGATCCTTCCAACTTTCTTATCTGGATCAAATCTTTCTCTTTTCTTGAAGGTTGCAAATCGATAGAATGCAAGCTCCTCACTCGCAGTGCTGGTGGCTAAGGCAAACTGGCAAACCTCCAACGTCTTGCCAACTGAAATAGGGAATGCCATGCCTCTCCTATGCTTCTCTTTCTGAATGGAATCAAACTCTAAAGTTGTCTCACCACTTCCAACAAGATCATTCTGTCGAAAGGATACCTAGGAAGCCTGTAGGGTTCGGATTGAAACCCATGAATCCTAAGGTACGTGAAAGTGGGAAACTAAATATACCACGATCCATATTTCTCTATCATCTTTGTTGCCTCCTTGGACAATCTTCTCTGGATTCCGCCTTGCAGCATCCGCATGATGTACATTGTGAATACATCATTCACTCTCTTATAATCTTCAATTCTATACATGTTCAGCTGGGGATAGCACTCATAACTCCTGAATTGTCCTTGCCCATTCCCGACTTCACCTCTGCATATCAATCCTTTGTATGTAACAAACCGTGCAAGCAGGTATACCAAGTAGGAAGTCATGGAGAATGACTTGGACCGCTCTACATTCCTCAGCTGAAAGTCCAGATTGTCACTTTTGATTCTAGACCAATTTATCAACATTCCTCTTAGACAATCTTGGATGAAATAGAACATCCATCCATCATATATTGCACCCTGCAGCATCCCCATCACTTGGTTAAGTAGGAATACTAAATCACTATATTCCTCTTTGAAGTTTGTGCACATGAGTGTCTTGGGAGCCTTCGAATGATGAAGCCTAGGCCCGATCATGCACTCTTTATTCACCACATTTTTACACGCATCCATCTTCTTTGTGTATCGATCTTCATATTCATCCTCAGTTACCTCCTTCATGTCTACTCCACGTGGAATTCCAAACACTTCAGCAATCGCATCCTCAGTAAGGTAGGCAATGACAATGCCCTTAGGAGTCTTGATCATTCACGATCGAGGATCATAACATCGTGCACACTCCAGGATAAACTCACTGCACTCCAAGTAGATTTTAACAATTTAAATATGAAATGTGACAAGGTTAAGGTATGAAACCCTCATGAAATCAACACCTCCTTATACTTAGAAATTTTGTGCAAATTATAGTGCAAAGGAGTATACCGGATCAAGAGTGACTAAGGAAAGGCATGAAAGATGGTGTTTTCACACAAAATTATGTCTGAGGACACCTTCCGAAGTCAACAATGGAGGTCAACAAAGTTTGAAGACAACCTGCAACTATAACAGCCCTCAAATGGTCAAGTGATTGACTGAAAATGACTTGAAAATTCTCCCAAAGGTAAATCGTTAAGTTTTAGAGTTGGCTGGCAATGAAAGTTTAAGTCTGAAAATAGATGGACAGCCAACAATGGAGGTCCCCCTGCTGCAACAATGGCATCAAAGTTCAGATCTGAGGAATGACAGCAAGTAAGGAGCAATGGGAGTATCACGCATGCATGGAATCCATCAAAATATGCCCCAAAACACTTGCCAAATAAAAATCGTATTTTCCCAACTATGGCGTCACCTTCAAATCTGGAAAATGTCTTCAATCTGCATACAATCTGCCAACAATGGTCTGAGAACAGCAAGTGAGCAAGGCGATATCAAGGAAAATCATCAAAGTTTGGAGTCAAAACCCCAACACAACAAATCGCCCCTTCGCCAAAATCGTGGATTTCTCCAAAAAATGGCAGACTTCATCAAAATCGTGGCAAATGATCTTCAATATGCATTCCAATCAGTCTGAATCAGGTCTGATAACAGCAAGTAAAAATGGCAGCCCCAAGGGAAAATCACCAAGGTTGAAGGGTGGAAAACCCAAACACAAGAAATCGCTTCTCACCAAAAATCGTGGATTTCACACAAAATCATGGCATTAACCCATCAATGGCAGCCACCAAAGAAATCGCCAAGCTGGACAAATGGAGGGAAAAGATAAGTCTTCAATCAACCTCTTCACCAAAACACTTGATCACAAATTGCCAATAAGAGAGAAAATCGCCCTTGCATGGAAACACCTAGCAAACTTAATAATAAAATAATGTTGGACTTCTCTCGTTAAACTTGCTTTCATCACCAACTTTAACCACACAAGCAATGTGGGATAAAACACTTGTTCTTATACTTGCTTTGGTGAAACCGATTTGCTTCTAGAAGGTCGAAAACATTAAATGCTTATTGCAAATCATTTAATTATTTTTTAAATTTATTAAATAATCGTTGTTTTATTAAAAAACAATTAAAACAAGGCTCTCTTTATTAAAATATTGCAATTTAAATCAAAATTTGAGCCACTTAGGATAATCGATCCAAGTAGGGATTAAAAAATCCCATCAAAATCATTTAAAACGTCAAAATATTCCCTATAAGGGAAAATCGATCTAAGTATGGACAAAATTTCCCAATAAAATTCATCAAAATGCACACAAGGTGGGGCCAGGGGAAAATTAACTTTAGTCTGGATGAATACCAGACTTAAAAATCATTAAAAATGCTCTCAATGGAAAATCGCCTTTAGTCTTGACTGAAAGTCTGCACAAAAATCCTCAAAACTCGTCACAAAAGACCTGGTGGAAAATTGACCCAGGTGTGGAATCAAGACAAATGTCATCCGCAATCCTATCCATACTCCCTGGTGGAAAAACGTGGGTAGTCAGGATAAATCCTGACACTTAGTCAATATTTAATGCTTCCAGGGGAAAAACGACCCTATTATGGATTCACAGTGGTGGAAAAATGGGTCAAGTATGGATTTCAAGGAAAATCCATGTCCAGTTTGGATTTTGAGCAGGGAAAACCATGGGTAGTCAGGAATATGAGGGGAAAAGCACCTCTAGTATGGAATTTTGACCTTTTAACCCTTAGAATATGGATTTTCATCCGGCAAATGATGATTTTTCCACTCATAATCACTTAGAAACTTTGAAACTCAATAAAACTAAACTGGACTTAGGCAAATTCATCAAAAATTGGAGCGTAATACAAGGAAATCTATCAGGATAAAGTGTGAAATCAACTCGAATAACTCCCTAGGAGCGAGAAAACAACTCCAAAAAGTCTGAAAACACCTTAGCACTTAAAATCACTGACGAGGACGTTAACACTCCAAAGGGGTCAACACTTAGACAAAACTAGGATCATTAAAATCTCAATTTTCATGTGCTTGATCCTATAACTTCAAAAACCCTAAACGGCACTAGGCATGATCAAAACTCCGAGACTCGAGCACGGGAAACACAAAATTGCCCACTAAGTTGTCAAAACCCTAACCTAAACAACGTAGAAGGCAGGAAAAGAGGGGGTCCCCATTAGCAATGGGGCGATGTGTGAAAAGGTCACAACAAGAACTTTCTCCACTTTGTAATATCCCTTGGCTAATCTGACCCTGTTTTTGCTTATTTGAACACCAAGGAATATTGTCAAACATTTGGCATACAATGTTTGAAGCCGCTGTAGTGAATTCTTTCTTTGTCTTCTTTGGGTTTGTAGGCTGCAAATGAAGTTATGGAAAGCTTCTAACAATGCAAAGTTGTTATAGAAATGATATACTAGCTGTTTTAGACCTTTCCACACATATGTAATGACTGAAATTAACTAGTACAGCTAGTTGACATTAAGACAAACACTTGTCATGCATCCCAAAGTACACCTACAGCCATTAGGCATTTAATCAAACAATTGGCATGAAAGCTAAATGGCTGATCAATGTTGAATGTGGAATATGCAAATTATATCTCCATTAAACATATGCAACCTCCAAATATTTCATGATATAATCATAATAGAAAATGATGCAATGAAGTAATGATTTTCTAATACAGTGACCATAGATAGAAAACCTGGTATTTCAATGGCTGCCTTGATATATTGGTTTGATTCTCCTCATATGCAAATCCCTTGTCACATATATATAGTTGTTCAACCTCTCTAAATCCCCTTCTATAGAACTCCAACTACTGTAGCGCACTGTTCATGTGCATTGTTCACGGCACTGTAGCGCACTATTCATGGCACTGTTCATGCGCACTGTTCATGGCACTGTAGCGCACTGTTCACGGCACTGTTCATGCGCACTGTAGCAGCAAGAACAAACTTGCAATCTGTTCTTAAAACCTTGAATAATTTGTTGATAATCTCTCCCAACAAGAATGATATAACTCCATGTGCCAAAGAAGGATGATTCACAACCAACTATAAATGTTCTTCAACAATAAACTTCAAACCCTTGTAGAAAACTTCACCAATTTGCACAAATGAAAGAACTGAAGTATTCTTTCCCACAACTACAATAATTCAGGTGTTATTTCACACCTTCAAAATTGCTATCAATAGGAAGTTTTCGTTTCCTATGATCAAAGAAGAAAATTGCGAAAGCCCTACGCTCCACAATAAAAATCAATCAAAATACTATTCATCAACTGGATGCCGAGAATGAACTCTTGCCTTTCCTTTTATTCTTTCCTTAAGAGAGCTCAAACACCTTCCTGGCCAATGTGGGATAAAAGATTTATTCCCACATTAAATTATTCACTTAATGCACTTTATTATATTAAAGTGACTTTATTATTATAAAGTTACTTTAGAACTTTATAATAATATTAAAATATTAAATAAATCACTTAAGTCACTTAAACTTTAATATCTCTTGATGTACTTGTCTAATTGCTAAGCCGTCTGAGCCAGGAGTCGACTCTCCCTATTCTCCATGTGATTGGATGCCTGTCTAAAAATAGAAACCCTGAATAGTGACTTACTATAAATAGTAAGTATGTGGAACTGAGTCTAGAAATAGCTGCAAAGGCCCAATCAAGGTTGACACTGCCAATAAGCTCTGCTCAGGTGTCTTTCTATTAATAGGAACCCTGACTCTCCCAAAATAGTAACTTACTATAAATAGTAAGTGTGCCAATATGAGTCAAAAAACCTGTGCAAAGGCCAAAACCTGAATCCAGTTGAAGAGTAATGTCTCAAATCACCAAGTAACTGCCACACGAGGCCCTCTATCAATAATTATTAGCCTACGAGGGTCAAATGATAGGCTAATTCTTACAAACTCTGATGCTCGCAAAATGGGGACATTACACACTTGCTCTCCAAAGTTCGAACTTCATATGAGAAAAATGAAAGAATGAAATGCATTTGTAGTGAAGTTTGAATTCTCAATTAGAAACATAGAGGATCTCTTCGAAAATTTGTTTCTAATATCATTTCAGTCCTTTGAATCCTTAAAGAATGTTTCTATTTTGGTGTTCAGTTGAACTGTCATCTCTTAATTAGTTTGAAATCTTCATCTTGCAATTTTCTATTTTGATTTTCAGTCCCTAGTTCGAACTGATTTGCAATATATTCTCTTTTCAAAACATTCTATTTTGATTGCTAGTTCGAATTCCATGAAGATCTGCTGACATCACTTGAAGAATATTCCATTTTTTTAAACTTAGTCAGCACTCTTTGACTTGTTTTGACCTCAATCACAAGCAGGGCGGACTTTGGAGGGATCAAGCACCATCCACATGCTACTTCCTTCTCCCTAGGGCGGACTTTACTTAGGTTGTGATCCATCATTAATCACCTTGGGCAGAGTTCTTCACACTTAGGAGCCTTTCATCTGCAGCATGGGGCGGACTTGACAGCACTTAGGAACTTTGTCCTTGCAGCATAAGGCGGACTTTATCAAACATGCGCACTTTGTATTTTAACTTACCAAATCTCCCTCAAGGCGGACTTTGAGAAGGTTTAGAAACCTTGGAGAGCGGACTTCATCAACTTCATGCCACATTGCTTGGGCAGACTTTTGGAGTTCATGACACTTATACTTCACCTTGGGCGGAGTTTCTCAAACATGTGCACTTTGGAGGGTGGACTTTCCTTGTTCTCTTCCCAAGTAGGAAGGCGGACTTTAGAGGGGTTGATAACTCATTACCTCAAGGTGGACCTCAAGAGGAACATGATTACGCTTTTGCCTTAGACTCACCCCTAGGGCGGACTTTGAGAAGGTTTAGAAACCTTAACATTTCATTGCAAGGCGGACCTTGTTTGAGTCATGATCTTAGGAGGGCGGACTTCCTTGCACCATGGCTATGAAGAGTAGGGCAGACCTGGTAGCTTGAGGCACCATCATACCTTGCTTGGGCAGACTTTCTTGAGCACATGGAACAAGTCTTGGCACCACCATACCTTGCTTGGGCAGACTTTTTGGAGTTCCTAGAACAACATTCGACACCAAACATGATTAGCCAGACTTAGAAAAATACTTGGAAAACTTCAAAATTTGATAACTTCTTCAATTTTAGCCAGATTAACATGATATTTGAAATCCATACTCAGGTAACCCATCCGAAACGCCATGACCCCTAAAATGTAGGAACTTAGCTTTTTGGGTCAAAACTTGAAAATTTTCGATTGTGATCGATGCAAGTCAGTGGTACCAGTGCAAACCCTAGGTCCCTAGTCCAAAAAAGCAAAAAGCAGACATCCATAAAAAGTAGGGAAAACTTTCCAAAAATAGCCATCTCGGGGATCAAGCTAAAATCGCCAAAAACGAAACTTCTTAAAAAATAGCAAAAAGGAAAAAAAGCAAACTTTCCAAAAATAGAAAGTTGTCTGAATTCGTTCAAATCAATTGCGTTCTTCGTCCTTTGGCCTTTCTAGGCACTTTGACGGTGTCTAAACTCTGTTATCACTTGGCTTGCAAAAACTAACTTTCAATCCTTAAGACTCAAACCGTTCAAAACTTGAAAAAATTGAGCAAAACTGAAGCGGAAGGTCACGGGACACTAACGAAAACCCTAGAAAGAAGGAAAGGAGAGGGTCCCCATTCTCGATGGGGTGATGTGTGAAAAAGGTCACAATAGATCCCCATCACCATATTGGAATGATAAACAGAAGGAGGTATAGGCACAGAGTTGATCTTGAAGATTTCTAGCCCAATGCAGCTGATGAATATGAAATAAGGAGAATGTGGTCCAAGATATCAGTGAGCATGATTAGAACAATTGAAATTTTTCTGATACCAGGTCAGTTGGAAGATGATGGAAATTTCACCCAGCCACACTATGAAGAAGAAAAGGAAAAACCTTTCCCTGCAACAAATTGTTATGGACCCGAGCTTTCAGATTTGGATACATTGATGAGGCCAGTCATGAAATTTATCAAGTGGTGGGTGGATCAGCAAAATCACAAACTAAAGGAGAAGAATATTGCATTCACCTATTATTTAATGGGAAACATGGATTCTTGTTCTTCTGATGATGATGAAGTAACTCACGATGTTGGGAGACCAGAAAATGGAAGTTCCAAGAAAAGGAAGGATGCAATAGAGATTTCACTAAGGCCAAGAAGAGAGAAGACTTCAAATAAGGAAACTATATGTAAGAAACTGAGAGCAAACAATGCATCTTCTTCTACCAACACTTATTTGGTTGAAGAAGTTGGCTCATCCACAGATAGGAACAAAACTCCGGTTGCAGACAATTTACAAATTGAGATGGAAATTCCTCCTCGAATTTGTGAAGAACCAGTTCAGCAGCAAATTCTTCCTAATGGCCTTGATAATCCAGTAATAGTGATGGGTGAAGAATTAGAAAATATTGAAATTGATATCTTGGAAGGAGATTTTCAAGAGGGAATGATTTCCGTACTTAGGGGAATTGAAGGAAGTGAGGGAAATTAGGAAAATAAAGAAGATGATGGCATTGAACAGCCAACAGTACCAGATTGGTTACTAGCAATAATGAAAAAGAAAGCTATTGTAGAAGTCCAACCAATGGACGATTCAATAGAATTCTTAGCCAGATTGAACCGGCCTGTGGAAAAGAAGGCAAAGAAATATTCCTTAATCCATAAGGGTGGCACAGGATCCCGTTCAGTACAGGTAGTTATTCCAAAGTTTGACAAATCCAAAGAAGACATTGCTCTTGAAGAATATGAACTAATGACCATGGACATAGGTCCTACCACAAAAGAACAAGAAGTCCAGGAGTTAGATGATTCAGTCAACGCCATCAAGGAAAGGCTAAGGAGGAAGAAAAGAAAAACAAGCTCAAGGAGGAGAATGAACAATTAAAGGGTTATATCTAGCATTTGGTAAATTCTATTAGAATAGAAGAGGCAACAATTACTCCACCTTTGATTCTTCCACGAGAGTCAGTTGAGAATCTTGAAGGAATGAAGATGGCAGCTCAAGAGGCTAAAGAATGGATTGCAAAAGTTGCAAACAAAGCCATCAAATTCGTGGAAGAATTGGCACAAGTCTATGTTCAGATCTCCTCATTCATGTACAAAATCCAAAGCATAGCCGAATTTTGGGAAGATTTCCAAACTGTCCAAGGAAAGACAATTCCATGTTTCAAAGTGCTGAAAGGAATTCCTAAACATGACTTGGTCAATGTGAATGTAATTGATGTTGGAACATCATATGACTTCAGCACATGGTATCACGCCTTGGTAGCTAGAGGAGAAGTCTTGAAAAGAATGAAGATTGATGGTGCCAAAATAGAAGAAACAATCAAGACAGTCCAAGACAAGTTTTTCATCATAGTTTCAGATGTGCTTGAGCAGGAAATAGTCCGAGACAAAGACTTGGAAGTAGAGAACCTAAAGGCCAAAGTTCAAAACAATTTCTTCACTTCTGCAAATCCAATTCAGAAGCAACATTTCAGCAAGGCATCCTCATTTTTGTCCATGGAGGATGATTTTCGAAAATTGGAAATTGATTGGATAACCACTTTTGCCACATTTCAAGATGAGATTGACCTAAAGGGAATACAAGATTGACATTTTGCCAAGTGTCCCAATGGAAGAAATTAATCCCATAGTCACCAAGTTCATCGAATTTTCTGCCAAGGAAAAGGATAAGGGATGCCTGCTTCTAGAAGTAAGCTAGATTTATTAGTTATTTATTTCTCATTGATCCATTTTGGATAACTATGTTAGCTTGCCCTAATTAGATTTGTTGTTTTAATCTTGGCCATTGATCTTAAATCAATATAGTTTGTTGCTTTGTAATAAGAATGCCTATATAAACCCTCCTCATTTCATTTGTATCTGATATGAGAGATTTTGGAAAAATTGTTGTAGTGATACTTCTTAAGTCCCAGACATTATTCATTGTTCAATTGTTGGTGAATCTTTGTCCACTTTTGCAAGTTGGCATGGTTTCTTGGCTCTTGTTAGAATCGACTTTATTTACAAGTTGTTATATTGAATGAAGGATTTGATAAAGTTGCTTAATGTTGAATGATGTGTTCATACTTTTTATAATTGGATGATTTTCAATTATTTTGCAAAGTTAGCCTGAACCAGTAAATGAAAACTTAACTTCTATTGCTTTACTCATTGTTCAAAATGTTGGTGAATATGAGTGATATGAAAATCTTAGAAGATAGCACCGTTCTTGTGTAATTGTTGAATTTGGTGAAGCGAGAATTGGTTTTAATTCCACTTCTGCATTTTTTGTCTCTCGAGTTCATAGGATTAGCTTAGGTTAGAATATAAAGGTCCAACACATCCCCCACTAAAACCTCCAATATAAAGGTCCAAACTGTCCTCTGGATCCAAAATCTGAGCTTGAGTGGACAGTTTAGGTGGATGTGAATTATATTAACATAGAAACCTTGTCTGCTCTGACTTGAACTTGAAGTTGCAAAATGAAGTCCACAGTCAATGTGCTCTCATGTTTAAGTGGAATTGACCTTTTACTCTAGATCCTTTTGTACCATACATGGGGTTTGAGTCCTAAAAAGTAGTGGTTCCACCTTCAAATATATATTGTTGAGTTTGAAATATATTTCCAAGACAATGAGCATGTCCTTGGAGCCTTGGAGGCATTATGTCATACTTTCAAGAAGAGAAGAGAGAAATAGTCAATGAAGACCTCATCATTCATTCTCAAAATGTAACTAATCATTCCAACCTTAACAAAAAGTAAATACTGGAAAAAATTAGTAACTCATTAGCTTATTTCTGTATTGAGAGTACAATAAAATGAGACAATCTTCGATGAATGAACTCATAATCCAAACAAACCTTCACTCTATCTGGGCGAAGCATCACTCCTTGAAGTGGTGGGCAGCTGAAATAATGTTTTCCTTTCACCCTACAAAAATGAAGGTAATAAATCTGTCTTTAATATTTTGGTTAAAAAAATGATAAAAAGTTACAATTGACAAAGTACTACAAATATCTTGTAGTATCCAGCATACAGATATTGCCTAGGGTGAAAATCTTAGATTCCTTGACAAAATGCCATACATGTGTATTTGCTTTATAGAGGAAATTTTAGAAGGCCAACATTGTACTGTTTGAATCATTTTGAAGACAATAAATCTATTTCATTGACATTCTGTTTTGGTGAAAATGAGAAAAGTAGTCCTTACTCCTGATGTTATAGCTTAAGCATTTAGCTTGGTACAAAACAAATAAAGAGCAAAATCAACTTGGAAAGACGATTTATTAACAGCATATAGACCCTAGAAAGAAAATTACCAAAACATACGTATAAAAGTTAATTTGTTCGCCGATTAAGTTTGTTACCAACATGTAATGCCTTCAAGTTATTAGGAAAGTTTTGGAGTTCTATAAAGGAATTTGTGATAAAAACACAGGCCCATATCAAAAAATCATTAAAGACGTTGATCAGACTAATTTATATACTATAGATCAAAATGATGATATATTCTTGCAACATATCTGACACAAACTGACTATAATACTTGATCACCATGGCCAAGAATTGGTTGACAATATGCAATACAAGCAAAAACATTGATGTGAATTTTAACTTTAATGTCCACATCTTTCTAAGCATATAGCATTTTTGTTACAGTTTTGGTGTCCAAAGGTATGGAAGAAGTATGAAGAAATACCAAGCTCATTTTGAAAAGGGTGGATCTTCCTGTACCAGTGCAAGTCTGTTATTTCAACTAATAGGGAAAAGTTCCTTATATCATATTTGATAGAGTTCCAATTCCAGAAACAAACTAATACAAACAAATCCTAGCATAATTGTCTCTTTCAAAAAAAACTTTGCATTTTGTTAGTTTAAGGCACACATTTTTTAGTCAGGTTATATTTATTTATTAGTTTCTGTGCAGATTTTATATAGCTTTCAGGGATCCTAAAGACCAAAACACACTTTTAAGGTGTTATTCTAAGGAATTCTTGATTTTCTGTCTCAGCATACTGCATGTTATGAATATACTCAAGGCACCCTAAATATAAGTTTCGACCACCAATTTTCCTCATGTCTCAATTCTTTGTTGATAGTATATTTTAAAACTTAATGAATGTTATAGCTAAGATGACTCTGAAGCAGAAATCTCTGGAGTTTCATAAAGTAGTGCTTGAAACAAAGAAGTGATATTTCATTTTACGATAAATAAGCAATTTAAATATATCATTATTCAGGTTTATACTGATTAACCTAATACCCAAACACAATTTTAAGGTGTTATTCGAAGGAATTCTTGATTTTCTGTCTCAAGCATACTGCATGTGATGAATATACTTAAGGCACCAAAATTAAAGTTTCAACCACCAATTTTCCTCATGTTCTCAATTTTTTGTGGCTAGCATATTTTCAAATTTAACAAATGTTATAGCTAAGAAGACTTTGGAGTGTAAATCTCTAGAGTTTCATAAAGTGGTTCTTGAAGCAAGAAGTGAGATTTCAGTTTAGGATGAATAAGCAATTTAAATTTATAATTATTCAGTTTTATACTGATAAAATTAATACCAAGACTAGTGGTAGACTCTAGACATGATATATTGTTAGAACATAACATTATTAGGGATCACATCCTTATAACATTTATATATAATGTTCTAATATAAGGTTATAAGCATATCCCATTTGAAATAATTATAATCTAATAATTATGAGATTATTAATTATTTATGAGTGGGGGTTATTGAAAAGGCATGACTAGTGAAGCCACCCTTCCTCCTATATTTAAGGAGGTTCTCTCTCATTTGAGAGGTATGTGAACTTGGAGCCTTGTGGTGAGTTACATCACTATGCACAGGAGGTATTATTGGTCATGTGGAAGTATTGGAGGAGTATCCCCAAGTTCATGTCTATTTTATGATAGACTATATTTGTAAGTGTTTAATAAAATGATGCTTTTATGGGGTTTTTTATCCGAAAGGGTTTTCCCCATGTATATCTTGTGTAACGTGTACATTTATGCTTGTATGATTCTCATTTTATTTATTTTATGATCTTGTTTATAATTATTAGTATCCTAAGATCCTAATTTCTAACATGGTATCAGAGCCTATTAGGCTTTACTAATCATTTTTACAGATTATTCTAGAAGATCTATAAAACTTGATGGTAAACTTCTTCATGCTCAATCAACATGTATCTTATATCATTAAGTAATTTCAAAATACTCATAAAATCAAGTTTCCACATTCAAGTAAGTATAATCTGTGAACCTAGTTTGAAAAGTAGGTGTTTTCTTCTATTAGTATTTTGGAAACATATGCAACCATTTAAATTATTTTACATTGGATAAGGACAAATTTGAGATAGTTTTTTCTTTGAAACAAATGACAGCTAAAAATGTTCTTTTTTAGTGAAAAACTATAATCAAATAACTTTTAATATTCTATCCATATTGATAAATATATACTTTAATATTCTATTCATATTGATAAACACATACTAATCAACAATAATTCTCAAAATTGATTTTAAATTTTCCAAATCAAATTCATTTTAAGTAGCTGGTTGGTAATTCCCAAAACCTTTTAATAGATTACATCATCTACTTATAAAATTTTCTTTATAATATCTTGAAATTAATAAAATAGATATTTAAAATTATACATTATTTTAAATATCATACATAAACTTGTCTAAAACACATGAGTCTCGTAAGAAAATTCTTCTACCTTTCATTGCCATATTGTTTTAATCTCCGTACTCATTTAAAATAAAAGACTTGTCCTTGTACGAAAGGTTGAGGAGGGCAAAATGAGTCACAACCCTTCACATATAACGCATTGTGTTTCAAACATTTCAACTACACTTAAAGCAGGAATTTTGTGTTGAAGAAGTCATTTGTGCCCCATTCAAAACAGTGCATGGAAGTAAAACATTTACCAAATATTTTTTTAACTATGAATTTTTATTCATATAATTTGAGAATGTATAGAGTCTATACAGTGCATGAATCATTCCCTCTTTCCATCACATTCCCAATTTGATCAGGTTCTAAACTCTTTGCAATGAGACATCTTTTCTTTTGACAGTTTCCCTATATACATTATATTTAAGTAGTGACTTAAACCTTAGTGGGAGCTTATGTATGGCTAAGGTATTTAAATGAATAATCCGCATGTATTACTTCCACTTGAAAAATTACTTTCATGCTCAGTAGCCTTCTTGCAGTTACATCTCACATATGAAACCAAATTCAAGTCATTTCTCCTTGAAATAGATAATGCAACTTAGTGTGATGCTAGGTGAAATTCGTAGGAAATTTTTTATTTTTTTTTCTACATCACATCTAAGTGTCTGATCAAAGGATTTTAGTCTGAAAAAGAATGACCAATAATGCTTTTTAGAGTTTATGATGGATCATTGTTCTCATATAACCACTTTTAAATTCATAAAGATGATGAAGTGATTTTAAGATTATGGAGTATAATCTACATTATTTTTATTAATATGAGATTAATTTCATAACAATTCTAAATGATAGTTTCAACCTCATGTTCAATAATGCCCTGGTCTCTTTCAAAATTTCTTGAGCTTTTTATAGAAGATATTGAATTGGGTCTATCAAAATAATGATATATCAAAATCTACACCCCTTCTAAGTATGATAAATTGGCATGATGGTATCTAGAAGCAAGCCATATACTTGAGGTCTCTTTCTCATTTTAAGAGGCATGTTATTATTATGGGAATATCTTAAACTACATTTTGATAGGGTAATTTTTGGTATCCATTGTCATTATCGTGTAATTTGTCTACCTATGACATTTCCCATCTACTTTCAATATTTAAAAAATAAAATAAAGAAAAGGATGTCTTCATATATATTTAAGACCCATGTAATGATATTTGAATCAATGTGTCGCATGCCCTTCAAGTGGCCCTTCCAAATTACTTATTATTATCTATATTAGTGCTTAAGTTTCATTTAAAAAGTAACATATGAACTAGTAGGAGAAAAGGGAAGGAACATCATGAATTATCTCAAATTAATTTTTTATTAGCATTTGATGAAGGATATGCATTATATTAACATTGAGGATATTCCTACTTGTACTATGTTTGTGAACAAATGATTTACTATCAAATTATAACAATGATCATCTATGGATAGAGAATAAAATATTCACCTATGAAATATAAAGGCTATTAAATATGCATAAGTAAATTTTAAAAAATTATCATTAGCATTTTTGGAGATCCTATTTTTTAATTATTATATTATGAAAAATGAAACACCTTATATTGATCTTATAATGGGTGGCTATCACCCTTACTAGAAAGGATAGCTCACCCGTTGCTTCAATTTTTTATGGATCATTATCTTACATGTAGTAGCATGTCTACTTTTGTTTTAAACATGACAACTAATTATCATGCTTATGCTTGTGAAAATATATATTGATCTACTTGTTACTTTTATGAGGAATACTATATGATCTTTGGCAAATGACAAATGCATAATATTATGTTTTTCTTTGCACCAAGAATCAAGTTTAATTGATTACTATGTCACTAACTATATTGTTTCTTGTATGGTGAGGTTATGCCTTCAAAACATATGGTGCAAGTGCTATTACATGGATGGTGCAATACTTTAATAAGAAGAATATTTTCTATGTGTCATTGAGTCAAATGGGCAAAAGATGAATGTAGCTCCTAAAGAGTCAATATGGACTTGAAGATTTATGGAAGAGTTCCATTTGGATACATGTAAAAGTACCATCTTACTTGAAGTTACTTTACTCTTTCTAGAGAATATCATTTCTAAATATCAAAATGAACATTGAAGATCATGGGCACCTCACTCAAGTGAAATTATTCCATAATAAAGGCACCTTGAAGATCATGGGCACCTCACTCAAGTGAAATCATTCCATAAAAAAAGACATCCTGAAGATCATGGGCACATGCTATATATTGGAATTTTAACTATCACTTTGAAATCGTCTATGCAGTGGTTGGTTCTAGGTGACCCCTTAAGGGGGAGTGTACATGACACCACCTTGTGGCTAAATCCTAGATGTAAGACCTAATAGGCATGAGACCTTTAGGCATTATATGCTCCAAATTCAAATAATGCTTGGCCTTAGGTGATGCCATTGAGGGGGAGTGTGTATGTCAATGACACCACCTAGTGGCTATATCCTATTTTTAAGTCCTACGGGCACATTATCGTAAGTCCTACGGGCAAATGTTTTTTAAGTCCTACGGGCACATTATTGTAAGTCCTACGGGCACATTATCGTAATTTTTACGGGCAGATTTTTTTTAAGTCCTACGGGCACAATATCGTAAGTCCTATGGGCAGATTTTTTTAAGTCCTACGGGCACATTATCGTAAGTCCTACAAGCAGATGTTTTTAAGTCCTATGGGCACATTAACGTAAGAACTATGGGCAGATGTTTTAAGTCCTACGCACAAATTATCGTAAGTCCTACGCGCAGATGTTTTTAAGTCCTATGGGCACAATATCGTAAGTTTGGCAAATGTTTTAAGTCCTACGAGCACATTGTATTAAGTCCTACAGGCATATTGTAAATTCTTCTCCTTGTAAATCTTCCACTTGTAAAAGAATTGTATTAAGACCTACGGGCACTATGTAATAAACCTGGGAAGAGGTTAATTTGAGGAGACTGCAGCTCCAATATAATTTTTTAAGACCTCATAGCATCATTTTTAAAACACTGGGATTATAAATTATGACAAGATGACTTTCATGTAGTCCGGAATGCATGATCTTCATATTGGCATATATTTGTGTCCCTGTTTATCACTGTCAAAGAAGACCAACACTACTGGTGTACTTCATTTTTTTCTTTTATGGAAATTGACATGCGATCCCCTATAAACATTAAGGGGGAGTGTTAGAACATAATGTTTTTAGGGATCACATCCTTATAACATTTATATATAATGTTCTAATATAAGGTTATAAAACCTTATATATTATATGCTTTATAAGCATATCCCATTTGAAAAAATTATAATCTAATAATTATTAGATTATTAATTATTTATGAGTGCGGGTTATTGAAAAGGTGTGACTAGTTAAGCCACCCTTCCTCCTATATTTAAGGAGGTTCTCTCTCATTTGAGAGGTATGTGAACTTGGAGCCTTGTGGTGAGTTACATCACTATGCACAGGAGGTATTATTGGTCATGTGGAAGTATTGGAGCAGTATCCCTAGGTTCATGTCTATTTTATGATAAACTATATTTGTGAGTGTTTAATAAAATCATACTTTATGGGCTTTTTTACCCGAAAGGGTTTTCCCCATGTATATCTTGTGTAACGTGTACATTTATGCTTGTAGGATTCTCATTTTATTTATTTTATGATCTTGTTTATAATGATTAGTATCCTAAGATCCTAATTTCTAACATATATGCTTAGTATTTAGTTGGTTGTGTGCATTATTTATAAATATTCATTCTCAAGACCATGCATTTAGAATTTATTTGAAAAGAAACAGGATTTGCTTGCAGGATCTGCAGAGTGTCCCATATGAAACTGAAGAAAGACTACAACCATCTTTGTCAAAGGAGAGAAAATAGGGATAAAAATGTGTGTGTGTGTGTGTGTAGGTCTGATGTTCTGAGGTACTCTTCTGGACTTGTTATTAGTAAGTGAAGTCTATGCTTGTACATGAGACAGTCATATTAATTTTTATATTTTGTTATTGATTAGGCTATTTTTTCCTTTCTTAATCTACTTAATGGCTTTCTTGTGAAAAGATGAGCATTTTATCTAGTTGGAAGAGAGAATTAGACACACCTAAATTCAAGTTAGATATTGACCCATGTAAAAAGACAGTTCATAGGAAGATTAAAACTCTACTGGGTGTAAGCTGCCTGACTATAAATAACAATAATAAACAGAAATGATTGTAGTATAAACAGAAAATGTAGATTAGAACAATACAACTCAAATAATGCATTATATTTATGGGTATGCAAAGTACAACAAACAACAGGCAAAAGTCCATGGAAAATGCACATGAGAGCTCCCCAACAATGTCCAAGAGAGGACCACAAGTACAATCCATGAAGGCAATGGGCATAGTGGTTGATATCGCTAACCACCTAACCAATCAATACTAATAAAATTATAAATCAATCTGTACACAAACATATCGATAGACAGTCTTTTCCCGATACAAATTGATATTCCTTTATTCAAACATTCTTCTCTGTCATTGTATCTGACTTCTTACAAAAAAAAATGAGCCATGTACGATAAACATAAATGACATCCTATACTAGAGATAGGGAAGCATTATACTTTCTAAACTCCTTGCAAACCATCAATCTTTCTTCCAAGAGGAGTGACCATGTAGATGTGAATTGATTAATGGAGCATGTGACGATTCTTCACACATTCTTGTATTAATTTGGCTCTTGTACTAAACTTTGTAGTCAATTAGATGTTTCCTAACCCAACAACTTAGGGAATGATGAGCACACAATTATATTGAGAGGGGGATGAATCAGTATAGCAATATTCTTTTTCCTTTTAAAACTTAATCAATCACTTTAAGATTTAATCAAATTCAGTGCATATAAATCAAAAAGTGAGCAACACAATAACAACACACTTTACGTGGAAAACATTGGGAGAGAAAACCACGGCAAAATTATTGCTTTTATTAAGTAGGCACCAAACCCTCATTCAATTTGTGAGCACCAACCCACTAGAGGCACCAAGTCCTCATTCAATTTCATCTCTAAATTCTGCTATAAATCTCTTCTCAATCTGCTATAATTCTCTTCTCCAATCTGCTATAAGCTGATCATAAAACTACCACAAAATCTGATTACTATCCCTTTACTAACATGCAAATAATTTCCCACAATCTCCTATAATCTGCAAATAATCTTCTCAAAATTTTGGCTTCATTTGCTGGTGTATCTGATGTATTTATTTGCCTTTCACTCCTCAACACATGCCATCTTCACAACTTCTCAAAATCATTTTGTATCTTTTCCAAGAGGGTTGATTCCCTAGGATCATTTCTTTTCATTAATAAACATATCTCTCAAATAATAACAAATCACATCTTTTCCCTAATCACACCCTTTCAGACTTATGTTTATTGCTGCACTTTGAATATATTAATCTTCAATATATTGTTGCACCCTTCAATATCTTAATTAAACCTTTCTAATCAAATACAATCATCGTGTAATACAATCACTTGCATTAATAACCATAGTCACTTCTTCTTTGTTAATGTTTATTTAAACAAATTGCACCCCTAAACTACACGACTAATTCTCTGCACATTATATATAATGAATCACTATCTTTAAAGATAGTAATCACTCCAAAAAAATGAAGTCGGCTGCTCATTAATTAAAGTTCCTTATGAGTTTGTTATTCATGAAGTCAGCCATTTTGATCATTAAGATATATGATGAAGTCACCATATTTTGGAAAAGAAACTCGCCCAACAGGAATCGGGCATATTGTTGTTCCACCGATTCTTCATGTGCACGTATGCACATTAAATTGGGTGATTAATCTTTTCAAGGGAAGTTGGCCATCTAATACTTTAATTTCATCTCCCATAATCACTGTAATCATTGTCAGTCTTCATAATCGTCAACACATCATGACATCAATGACAAGTCTTCAACAGGGAATGCCCTAGGCAATTCTTGGCTATATTGAGTACTCTTCAGTTACCAAACAAAATCTGAACATTGCCAGTCTTCATAATCTTCAACACATCATGACATCAAATGACAAATCTTCAACAAGGAATGCCCTAGGCAATTCTTCGTTGTATCGAGTACTCTTAAGTTACCAAACAAAATCTGAACATTGTCAGTCTTCATAGTCTTCAACACATCATGACATCAATGACAAATCTTCAATAGGGAATGCCCTAGGCAATTCTTGGCTATATTGAGTACTCTTAAGTTATATCTTGGAGTGCATGAAATATAAAGTATTGCCTTATATCTATTCAATATGGCCTCTTCTTTTCTTACCTATAGGACATTTATATTACTGCTATAAAATTGCTAGTCCAAAAGAACCATTTCATGCACTAGTCAAGAAAAGGGTTTGTATTGCATCATGCTTCTCCAAACATCCCAATAAAACAAACATTGTCATTCACAAAATAAATCAATTAGATGTTGTAATGTCCCCTTCTTAGGCCTAGTTAGTTTGGTAACAGTTAGCCTATTTCTTGAGTAACTGTAAGCTAATTGATTACGGTGAGAGGATTGCAAAGATCCTGGAGAGCACAGGTTCAATCTTTGATGCAGGAGCCTCGAGTGGTGTAAGGGCAATCTTGCATCACCCAAAAATATTTCCTTTTTGTTTAAGTTTTCTTTTAATGTTTTTGCATTTTTGGATACCCATTTGGACGAATAAGAGATTCCAACATTTAGAAATGACAAGCTGCTTTTTCTAGCCAACTGCCCAAAATAGAAAGTTTTCTATTTAAAGGCGGGTGGAGCCCGAATTTTGTGGGAAGCTTGAGAATGTAAAAATAAGCACTTTGGCGAAAGAATCAAGTTGAAATCAATTACGGTTTGAAAGTTATTCAAGTTTCAGTTTCCCGAAAAACCGAAAACAATTCTTCTGAGTCAAATTTGATGCATTAAATAGCCTCAAATGGCTCTGAAAACGAAGGAAATAGGCAAAGAAAATTCTTCACATATTCTTCACTTAGAGAGCTTTCCGATGCTTCAAACAGTGTGTCAATCCGATCACCGGTTCAAAAGCTATGGTTGCCAGAAGTTGGACCATAATTCGGAAAGTTTCCAGTTTTGAAATTTGGCTCAATTTTGAAATTCAAATTGTATGTTTTGGGGCTAGACTGCCAAATTTTAATTTCTAAATTGTAATTTTGGCTCCAAACCAAAAAGGACTATTTAAGAAACTGTAGGTCATTTCTGAGTTTAGTTTTTGGAGAGTTTTTGGATGTGAGTTGGGAGTTGGAAAATTTGCATTGTAAGGGTTTCCAGAAAACTCTGAAGCTGTAACGTGTTGCAACTTGTGAGGATTTATTCTCCTGTTTTGTAATTGCATGTATTGAAAATTGCTCTCAGATATGGTGCAGGGAACCCAAGGCATATCTCAAACTCTTGAAGATCACTAGGTTGTAGTAAGTGGTTAAAATGATGTAATCATGGTGTTGATCCACCTAATAATGTTTTTGGTCCAATTTGTAAGGCTAAGAGTGCCAAAGGTACCTTAAGACAACCTTGGGTCTCATTAGACCAATAGGACCTTAGAATAGGATGTCATAAGTGATTTGGTGTTATTTTAGTAAATAAATGACTTTACGATAGATCCTAAACATGTTTGAATGTTGGAGGATGCAAATTGCCAAAAGTTGCAAAATTGTCAAAATTTTGTCAACAACTTTTTGCAATATTGCTCCGAGAAGTTGCATTTTGGTTCCAACGGTCATAACCATTCAAAAAGGTGGTTATGTTCGTTGGAAAGGGTCTATGTAAGCATGTGAAGGTTGGTGTCATGTCCCCTCCTGGATCGTTATATATATACGGAAAGAAAGAGACAGACCCTAAATGAAGAAATTATTATTATTAATTAATATAAGAATTACCAATGAATGATTATTTAAAATTCATTAATTAAATATTATTTATGAACATGATGTAAATATTAATATTAATTTCTTATTTATCAAATAATAGTATAAATTTTACAATACTATATTATTGACAAAACATAATAAAGTAATTAGAAAAAAAATATAATAATAAATAAAATTCAGAGAAACAACTATTCAATAAAAAAAGCAATAGAATAGCACTCATCCTAATCAATAAATAAAGTTGATTATTAAATCAAATATAAATTAACTGCTGTTGTCAGAGATTGTTCCCTCACAATAGACAGTGATATTCAGTAATGTAAAACTAATAGAAATTAAATAGTTTAACTACTGATTTTCCTCTCTTTCAACTAATCGATATTACAACATTAAGTTGTAATAATCAGCACTTATATCCTCAATGTTATCACAAACTATCAATGAATGGACAATCAGTAATAGGATTAATATCCAACTAATAATCATAATAATATTGTTCGATCATATATGACAAACCGTTCCATATACAGTAATTAGCATAGATTAATAAGCATTATGGAAGGATCTTATTCCCGTAAAGTCTAAATGACTTTGTCTCTTGCTACCGCTTTGTGGATTAAGAGAGCATCAACATATCGTGGAAAGCAAATATCACATGAGTCGATCTTCTATCGACGTATGGGAAAGAATACTAATCAAATGATTAGACAGCAGTGATTAAGAAAGTGAGGAGTTGTTAAGACAACTCTATCAAATTAACCGATGGTCAAGGAAGAATGTGATCGCTTAAGGAGAAACATCATAATGAATAGACGTATCTCTAGTGAGGCAACCTTACCATCGTATATATGGAGGGTGTGTATCTCTTTAGAAAGATCACGGAGGGATAGCTCAGACTAAGCAAGGGACTTCAAGTTTAGAATCAGATTGGTACATTAGTAGTTCTTGTATTTATTCAGATCTGTTCTGTCGGGTCAGGGCCAGTAACATATCACCATTAGATATATCAGACACAACATCAGATTAGTGCTGCAAGGTTATACATCCACATTACAGAGCCAACATTGCATGGGTTAAGAGATCATAGTAGAGACTGCAATCCATATGGCTAAAGCAATATCGCATTATATCTCAGTGCGTATTTACATTGCTATACTTGATATAGTATGCGATCCTTACATTAAGTACAAATACCTCAATTCATTGAGGAATACACTTAATTATATTAATCATAGTTAGGGGAGAGGATGCGTGGTTTCAGGAATATAAACATATGTACAAGGAAACATTAATAGGAAGATAGACGGCAGATTTAGTAAAGAACTTTATGAATGTCATATTATAAAGAGGAATTAGTGAAGGAGTTTATGATAGACTCATGCAGAAATTGTAGTCTGATTTGTGGCAAATTTAAGGTAGCCTTAAAGGAGAACATAGGAGGAGGATAGGAGACTGCTACGTGGAAGGAAAGAAAAGTCAGCAAGCTACACCATTAGGTTACGCACAGGTAAGTTTTGTATGGATATTTTATTATACATGTTAATAAATATATATAATAAACATGATGTTACATATGTTGAGGAATATAAATAAAGAATACCTTAATACATGTATTAATGAATATGAATAATGAATAGTTTAATATATGTATTAATAAATATAAATAATGAATATTTTAATATATATATTAATGAATATGAATAATGAATAGTTTAATATATGTATTAATAAATATAAATAATGAATATTTTAATACATATGTTAATGAAAGGTTCTTAGATGTTAATGAATATGTATAAACATAAGTAATAAATACATATCAATGAATAGTAGGAATATATGTTAAGAAATAAATGTGAATATTGGATAATGAACATTTTTATGAATATATGTTAGGGAATACATGTTAAATCAGGAATATGTAAATGTGGATTATGGAATAAGAAAATAGTAAGGAAATGCAAAAATGTATTACAAATGTAATCACATGTTGGAGGCTATAGGGAGGAAACTCCCTTAGTCTAAGGGAGGGATTATGATAATCCTGTAATAACCCCCATGATATCACTTGATGCAAATTATTAAATAATATTAATATCCTAAAGAAGAAATAAATCGTTAAATATTGTAAATAGATGATTTAAAATATAAAATAATAAAGAAAAATATTATTAAATGTCAATATAAAAGAAAATATATTTAATATATATTAAGAAAGTATTATATTATATTTAATACATTTACAATGGCAATATTTAATATATAATAGTTAGTATATTCACAAAATATAATAAGTAACCCCCTCACCCCCTCCCCCCCGCACAAACTAATGTTAACATATATCAATTCTTATTAAAACTCCCACCCCCACGATTACCCCCGCACAAAGGGATGCGATGGTAAACACAGCCTGGGCTGCGGTTACCCTCGCACCCCTTCATGCGGAAGGGGACCCGTGGAGGGGCACATCCTTTCACCGGGTTTAAAGGGGAAGGAAGGAGGAGAGCGGAGGGAAAGAGGGGAAAAAGGGAAGAAAGGTCTTCTACGGCAGTGGAGAGGTAAGGAACAGAGGGTTCCTGGTATTATATAATATAATATTAGTTAATGTGTTCACATCAGTTAATATGTAACATCATATTTATTAGTTAATGTGAGATACTTATTAATACTAGTTAATAGGTAATGTGTAATGTTAATTAATAGGTGATATTAATTGTAGTCTAGGGAATATATATGTATTAATTAATGTGTAGTATTCACTGGTCATTAAATATAGGTAAAAGGCATAATCATGTTAATGGTTGTATACGCAAGTTTACACATTAGGAAGGATTACTTAATACAAAGGTATTTAATGAAATGTAATGCATATGTAAAAGATGGAAAATCATATATATATATATATATATATATATATTAATTAAGAATACATTAAGAATTCATGTTAACACAAGGGATAGTTTATGAATTAAAACTAGTATGCAAATGTATGGCTTGGTTGACTAAAACTCAACCAAGAAGAGAAGGATTTGGTCAATTTCCCTTGAGGACTTGGATGATGGAGGCATCACCCAAGACAAGGAAAGGCAAGGGTCTTCCTTGGCTGGCTTGGGTATAAGAGGTTATACCCAAGACAGGACTCAAAGGTCGGGTCGATCCCCTCTGAGGACTTGGATGATGAAGGCATCACCCAAGGCAAGGAATAGACAAGGGTCTTCCTTGGATGGCTTGGGTGTAAGAGGTTACACCCAAGACAGGATTCGAACTCATCTTCGATTTCCTAGAGGGCTTGGGACCAAGGGGTTCCAAGAAGGCGGGCCTCACGGCCGCCTAAGGACATACTTACGTATGGCATTGTATCATTTTTATTAGATGGAAATTATGATTATGTTGATTAAGTATTAAAGTTAGATTGCAAATTAGATTACATATGTATATATATGTTTGTTGTGTTCTAACAATCTGTTTTGCAGGTTAATGATCTCTAAATAGTAGGGACATTACAAATCCCTAGGGCAGTATATATACTAAATATCTATATGCATACATATGGCTTGGTTGACTAAGTTCAACTAAGAAGAGACGGATCTGGCCGATCCCCTCTGAGGACTTGGATGATGAGATGCATCACCCAAGGCAAGGAACGAACATAGGCTCTTCCTTGGATGGCTTGGGTGTAAGAGGTTACACCCAAGACGGGAATCGAACTAACCTTCGATTTCCTGGAGGGCTTGGATGTAAGAAATTACATTCAAGACAGGAATCGAATTAACCTTCGACTTCCTGGAGGGCTTGGATGTAAGAAATTGCATTCAAGACAGGAGTCGAATTCACCTTTGACTTCCTGGAGGGCTTGGAACCACGATGGGTTCCAAGAAGGCGAGCTTCATGGCCGCCTAAGGACATATCGCCGTATGGCATTCGTATCCTTTTTATTAAATGAGAACTGTGATTATATTGATTAAGTAGTTTAAAGTTAGATGGCAAGTATATTAGTTATATATATATATATATCTATTGTTTTCTAACAATCTATTTTGCAGGACAGTGATCTCTAACTAGTAGGGGCATTACAGTTGGAGCGATTGGATGATACTTTTGGTGGAAATTTGAATGAAAAGCACTGAATTTCTTTTCTGAGACAGTACGGTCCAGTACGGATTGCCAGACCAAAACCCTGGGCATGGAATGTTAGTAAATTGAATCACCTCTTATTTTCCTGTGTTTGGAGTTCACTTGGTAACCGAAGTAGAGGTTTTATCTTCATTCTGTTCAGCCTGGTCTAGAAACCCTTAATTTCAGGGTTAGTGCAGAGATGGAGCCCTAACTTGTCTTTTCTGAAGTGGAATCTCACGGCCACTTGGAAAATGCAAGTTAGGGGAGTGTATAGTAAGACCCTAAAGGCTCACGACTGGAGGAGTTTGTCTGTTGCCTCAACCACCAAGTCCTAGGCTAAATATCTCTATGTATTTAGCCTAAGCGATGAGACCATTGTGTGGACAGTCAGCCAAACAAGCAAGGTGACCGGTTTGATAGTGGATCCTATTCATTTGGAGGTAGAAGGACCTAACCAAAGTGTTGCATTGGTTCTATGCACCCATTCCTTGATACTTGCTTTGTTAACCAAGCCTAATTAGGCCTATTAGGTCTGTGAACATAGCAAGGGTTAGGGTATGTTGGAGTAGGCTCAATTCTTGCAACTTTGGGATCTCCTATAAGTCCAAAAGGGTATCCAAAACAATGATTTGTTTGTCTAGCCCTTTGGAAGTTTTGCAAGTTGTTACCCATAACCCGACTAAAGAGACCTACTAGGATCCTCTAGCCCTATAAGGGTTCTTAGCCTTGTGAAAGTCCTAGAACCCCATTTGTGGTTGATTGTCCTTATAGTAGACATAAGTAATCTATCCCAATCATCAGATAGAGGATTTGTAGACCGGAGGTCAAGTTTCCATATTTTGGTCAAACTTAGGGAAAGTGTCCCTAAAACCCAATCTTGGTTGGAGTTGTGCAAGGTCCCTAGGGGTGTGAAACACACTTAGGAGATCAGTCCTTCCATCAAGGAAGCCATTGGACCACTTAGGAGTGAGAAAATCAATCTTTGGGTGTATAAACCAAGAAGTAGGCCCATTAGGACATTTCTTGCTGAGTACTCTGCATCAAGATAATAATAAAATAATCTTTTATTGTCTCATTTGCTATGCTTTTCTAAGTCTAAGGTTCTACCCTCATCAAGTGGTATCAGAGCGGGTTGTTCCTGAGTGTGTGGACAGATAGCCGAATGTGAGGCAATTCGCACCAGGACTTGTGATTGTGGGCTCGTGGTCAAGATGCCTCCAAGAGTGATGCGTAGTGGCAGAAATGTTGGTGCCAAAAATGTTGGTGGTAGAAATGCTTTGGCAAATGAGGGTTGGAGAGCCCTCTAGAGACAGATTGATGTGTTACAATAAGAGCTAAGAAGAGGGTTTAATCTGAGGAGAGGAGAAAGTGATGACGAAGAAGAGGTTGAAGATACATCCTTAGATGAAGCACAAGAAGCAATAGATCAGAATCAGGCTCGATTGTTGAGGGTCATTTCTCAGATTGGGAAGAGACCCAAAATTGAAGTCTCTATTTTTTCTGGAAATCTGAACCCAGAAGTGTTGATTGATTGGATAAATGAGCTGGAGGAGTATTTTGAATATGAGGAAAGAGAGGACCCAGATTGGGTTAAGTTTGCAAAGACAAAGCTAAAGGGTCATGCCAGTATTTGGTGGAAAGAGGTCCAACTTGAAAATAATAGGAGAGGAAAGGGAAAGATCACCAGATGGGATCGAATGGTTGAGAAACTGAAAAAGTAGCTCATTCCCATGGACTACGAGTTGGATTTGCTAAAGAAATTACAAGGATTAAAGCAAGGTAGCAAGTCTGTGAAGGAGTATACAGAAGAATTTTACAAAATAATCATCAAAACAGGCCATGCAGAGGCCAACAAGGAGAAAGTCACCCATTACCTTAATAGGTTGAGGCCAAGTACTCAGGAAGAGCTGAGCCTGGTCAGAATGGGCAATATTGAAGAAGCCTATCAATTTGCATTAAAGGTTGAGGAGAAACTGAATAAAAGATTTGAAGGCAAGAAAAAAGGGAAAGCCCAAGGCGGCAAAGGTGGTGGAAGATCTTTTGGAAGCCAAAATGAAGATCAGAAGAAAAATGATGATGCGAATACCAACTGAAATCAAAAGGGTGATAATTTTTATCGCCCCCCGTGAACAAAACAATGGTGAACAGCGAGGAAGAGGAAGAGGAGGGCTTGACAAGGGTCTAGGAGAGGAGATTTTAGAGGAACCTGTTTCCAATGTGGGGAAGAAGGGCATAGAGCCTTTGAATGCCCACAACACCAAGGAAGGAGAGACAGAAGGAATGAAGGCCATGCACGAGTTGCAAATGCAGACGAAGAAGTTTAGTCTGAACATTCTAATGATGCTGAAAGGGGAAAAGCCCCAGTTATCAGGAGAACCCTAATGAATGAGGAAAAAGAACCAGATCAGAGGAAGAGTTTGTTCCGCACCAAATGCAAATGTGAAAACAAGTGTTGTGATGTGACTATTGACGGTGGGAGCACTGATAATCTGGTGTCTGAAGAGATGGTTACAAAGTTGAAGCTGAAGAGGGAAAGACATCCACAACCATATTGGATAGCTTGGTTGCAAAATGACCACAAAGTTACGGTCAGTGAGCAGTGTTTGGTGAAATTCAAGATTGGTAGTTACCGTGATGAGGTACTCTGTGACATCATACCCATGAATGCATGTCACATGATGTTAGGGAGGCCATGGCAGTTTGATAGGCGTGTTGTACATGATGGTTGTGCAAACACATATACCCTAACAAAGGATGGAGTTCGCCATAAGCTGAAACCCCTGAAGGAAGTGGAAGAGAAGGTATGTAGTAATGCCAAAATATGTTTTGTTGATGGACGAAAAAATTTTGGAAGGCATGAAACACGAACCTGTGTGTTTTGCATTAATCCCTAGAGTGGATAAAGAAGATAGCAAAGAGGTGCCTATAGAAGTTTCTAGTTTGTTGAATGAGTTTCAGGACATCGTGTCTAATAATGTACCTGAGGGTTTACCACCTATGAGGAATATCAGTTGTCAACTTGACTTGATCCCTGGAGCCAGTTTGCCAAATAAGACAACCCACAGAATGACTCCAACAGAAAATGAAGACTTGAACCGACAGGTTCAAGAGTTGTTGAGAAAAGGATTGATTCGAGAGACCCTGAGTCCATGTTCAGTACCTGCAGTACTAGCACCAAAAAAGAATAGAGAATGGAGGATGTGTACGGACTCTAGGGCCATAAACAAGATAACAATCAAGTACAGATTTCCCCTACAAAGGATGGATCACCTTATGGACTGCTTGGGTGGAGCAGAGTACTTCACAAAGATTGATCTGAAGAGTGGATATCACCAGATCCGGATTAAAGAGGGGGACGAGTGGAAGACCGCCTTCAAAACCAAGGAAGGCCTGTATGAGTGGTTTGTCATGCATGTTGGGCTAACCAATGCACCAAGCACATTCATGCAGCTCATGAACAAGGTATTGAAAGAATTTTTGGGTAAGTTTGTTATTGTGTACTTCAATGATATATTGATTTTCAGTAAGACATTGGAGGAGCATTTAATGCATATTCCTAGAGTTTTTGAGAAGCTGAGAGAGGAGAAGTTATTGATTAATTTGAAGAAGTGTAGTTTTGTGAAGGAGTTGGTGTACTTGGGGTTTGTTGTCTCACTAGTAAGTCTTAAAATGGACCCAGAGAAAGTGAAGGCTATTTTGGAATGGCCTACCTCGAGGACTGCTACTGAGGTGAGGTCTTTTCATGGTTTGGCCAACTTTTACAAAAAGTTCATTAGAAACTTCAGCAGTATTTGTGCACCCCTGACTAAAACGATGAGAGGGGATAGGAAGGAGTTTAAGTGGAGCATTGGAGCAGCAAAGTTTCAACATGTTGAAGAAGAAGGTGACAGGGCAACCTGTATTATCCCTTCCAGACTTTAACAAGGTGTTTCGGGTGGATTGTGATGCCAGCGGTAATGCCATTGGAGTTGTTTTTGAGCCAAGAAGGTAGGCCCATTGCATATTTCAGTGAAAAGCTAAATGATGCAAAAAAGAAATATATTGTTTATGATCAGGAATTTTATGCAAAAGTTCAAGCATTGAAGAAATGGAGACACTCTGTTGCCAAAGGAATTTGCTTTGTATACTGATCATCAAGCATTGCAGTACCTGAATAGTCAAGGAAAATTGAATCAGAGACATTTGAAATGGGTGGAGTTTTTGCAAAGTTATACTTTTGTCTTGAAGCACAAGAGTGGGAGGTCTAATAGAGTTGCAGATGCCTTAACTAGGAGGCAGATTTTGCTAATAGAGATGCAGTTTGAAGTGGTTGGGTTCAATGAACTTAAGACATTGTATCCTAGGGATCCTGATTTTGCAGAGGCTTGGAAGCTTGCAAGGAGCCTGTTACCTTAGACAAGACGAGATGGCTAGATTTCATAATCCAGGATGATATGTTGTTCAAGGGAAACCAGTTGTGCATTCCCAGGAGCTCCATGAGGGAGAATTTGATCAAAGAGAAGCACAATGGAGGAATGGCAGGACACTTTGGTCGAGATAAGACCATTGCCATCATTAGTGAGTATTATTATTGGCCTCAATTATCACAGGATGTGAAGAAATTTGTGCAGAGTTGCAAGGTGTGTCAGATGGCTAAAGGAGTAAGCCAGAATACAAGGTAGTATAAGCCATTACCTATACCTGAGAGGCAATGGAAAGATATAAGCATGGATTTTGTTCTTGGTTTACCAAGGACACAGAGAGAAAATGTTAAAGTATTTGTGGTGGTTGACAGGTTTTCAAAGATGGTGCATTTCATCCCATGCCAAAAGACCCGTGACATTATCCACATTGCTGATTTGTTCTTCAGAGAGGTGGTAAGACTGCATGGTTTGCCAAAGAGTATTGTTTCAAATCGTGATACCAAATTTGTTGGATACTTTTGGAGGACCTTGTGGAAGAAATTGAAGACAGAGTTGAAGTTCAGTTTTGCATACCATCCGCAGACCGATGAGCAGACTGAAGTAGTGAATGGGAGTTTGGGTAACCTACTAAGATGCTTGGTAGGAGATAAACCCAAGGGATGGGATCTGATCTTACCATAGGCAAAATTTGCTTACAAGAATTTTGTCAACAAGAGCACTGGTAGATCACCATTCCAAATTGTATATGGAGGCAGTCCAAGGACCACAGCAGAATTAAGGAAGATAGACCAAGAGAAGCATACAAGCGTTGAAGCCGAAGACTTTGCAGAACACATCAAGAATATACATGGAGAGGTGAAGAAGCACATTAACAAGATGAATCTGTTGTATAAGGCTAAGGTAGATCAGAAAATGAGGTATAAGGAGTTTCATATTGGGGATGAAGTGATGGTCCATCTAAGAAAAGAAAGGTTTCTAGTGGAGACATACAAGAAGCTGAAGATGAAGAAGTTTGGTCCCTGCAAGATTTTGAAGAAGCATGATTCTAGAAATGCATATGAGGTAGAGTTGAAGGATGGAATTAATATTACCCCTGTGTTCAACATTGCAGACTTAACAGAATATCATGAAGGTGGCACAGAGGAATAACCAGTGACAGAACAGTGTAAAATTACTGCACCTACTTCAGAGGAAGAGATTGAAGCAATTTTGGATAGCCGTGTGGGAAGGAGTACCAGGAATAGGCAATATGAGGAATATCTGGTGAAATGGAGGGGAAGACCTGTTGAAGATTCTTCATAGCTGTCCAAGGCAGAGGTTGACAATTTGGGTTTTCCTCAACCAGCTGAGACGTGACAGGGTCACTTCTCAAACTACCCTGAGTGTCTGATGCAGGAGCATCCGGTCGTGTAAGGGCAATCCTACATCACCCAAAAATATTTCCTTTTTGTTTAAGTTTTCATTTAATGTTTTTGCATTTCTGGAAACCCATTTGGACGAATAAGAGATCACAACTTTTAGAATTGACAAGATGCTTTTTCTAGCCAACTGTCCAAAATAGAAAGTTTTTATTTAAAGGCGAATGGAGCCCGAATTTTGTGGGAAGCTTGAGAATGGAAAAATAAGCACTTTGGAAAAAGAATCAAGTTAGAATCAATTACAGTTTCAAATTTATTCAAGTTTCAGTTTCTCGAAAAAACCGAAAAAAATTCTTCCAAGTCAGATTTGAGGCACTAAACGGACTCAACGGCCCCGAAAATGGCAGGAATCGGCAAAGTGGATTCTAGCATATTCTTCACTCAGAGAGATTTCCAATGCTTCAAACAACGCGTCAATACGATCACCAGTTCAAAATTTATGGTTGCCAAAAGTTGGACCATTTTTTAGAAAGTTTCCAGTTTTCAAATTTGGCTGAATTTCGAAGTTCAAATTGTATGTTTTGGAGCTAGACCGCCAAATTTTAATTTCTAAATTGTAATTTTGGCTCCAAACCGAAAAGGACTATTTAGGAAACTATGGGTCATTTCTGAGTTTAGTTTTTTGAGAGTGTTTTTGGATGTGAGTTGGGAGTTGGAAAACTTGCATTATAAAGGTTTCCAGAAAACTCTGAAGCTATAATGTGTTGCAGCCTATGAGGATTCCTCCTGTTTTGTAAGTGAATGTATTGAAAATTGTTCTAAAATAATAATAAAATAATATTTTATTGTCTCATTTGTTGTGTTTTTCTAAGTCTCAGGTTCTGCCCTCATCAATCTTTCTTGGTTTCCAGTGATGGCATTGAGCTCAGTTGGCATTATGTATTACAATGACATTTTCAAAAGCATTTTCAGACTCTTGGTGTATTCTCCAAACTTCTTGGAAAGCACATCTATTTTTAGTCTCTGGATTGGCACTAGTCATCATCCCATTGCTTCAATTACATCATGGCATGATCAAAATTATATTATGACACCTTGGCAATGCTTTTTGTAACTCAAGTAAAGTATTTCAAATACACACTTAGATTTCTAATGTTAAATGCTAAAATATTTGCTTATTGTGTTATATTTTATTAAAGTTACTTATGTTGCCCTCAAAAGTGGATGCCTAGGGAAATGTGAGAGGGACTTGCACATGAAAAGTCATTTTAAAATTCAAAAAAGCCTTTGGATGGGAAAAATGAATTATTTTAGATTTTCAAATTGGCTTTTTTCGCTCCAAAGCTATAAAAAGAGGTTGAGGGTTCTCATTTGCGGATATACATGTTGTCGGATTGAACCTATGGATTCTTCCATAATATTTTAAGGATGGAACCCTCATTTGGTTTCTACTTTCGGATTTGAGAGATAATCTCTAGCCAGACTGAAGCGGTTCTATTCAAGAATCACCAATGTGCAAATTGAAGTTTCCAATTTTTGGGGGGTTTCCAGCCATACAAGTATTTGACGTATTTAGTTGCAGATTCATAGACTTGTTTCAGTTTCGCAAAGATTTCCTGGTTTGTGTAAGGTGCTTAAGGAAGGTGTTGCTCGTCATACCCTGAACCAAGTCGTATCAATTGTCTACAGGAGTGTGTGGGAAGTTTGGAACCCAATCACCTATCTTTTGGTGCATTTTTCACCCTATGAAGTGATGCCTTGCTATGGTAATGTTGTTTTGAGGATATGGCACTAAACTTTGAATGTTTATCATGAGTTTTGGGAGGCCATACGAATGAACCTCGCTGGTCGTACCCTTGCCTAGGAGTGTTTGGAGGTTGGTGTTGGAATTCTAGGACGAAGTGCTTGGTTTTGAGTTCAATTTCTTGCTCATAGGGGGCAATTAGACCTTGTTAAACCTTTCCAGCAGTTCGGCGTTAGTGTTTGTTGGTTTCATACTGTTTTGGAAGTGATTTTAAGGACCATAATTGCTATACCGGCACCTAGTTCTACCTGTTTCAGTCTTCAAGTTGGTTGCTGATTGTTATTTCACATTCAAATGAGTCTTGATTGAGTTTGGAGCAGATTTGCGATGTCTCTCTAACTCATGTTCTTTATGGGGTGTGTTGGTTGTGATCTTGGAAGCTTGCTGGCTGATTATCCTTGTTGTTCTGTGGCTGCCTATAACAGCACATTTTTCATCCATATTTAGATCTGCAATCAATCCAGCCTACCTTTTAAGATATTTATTTCTTGTTTCCAGTTGGGCATTGGGTTTATGCAATTTGGGCAACCTGGGAAGTGTTTTACTTCAGTGTTGTTCTGTACCATCACTTATATCAGCTGTATTCTTTATCAGTACTTGCTGATTGTTATTTCACATTCCAATGAGTCTTGAATGAGTTATTACATATGTTGCCTATAGGACATTTGAATTATTGTGCTACAATATCTCTAGTCCAAAAGAATCATTTCTTGCCACTATAGTCAACAAAGGTTTGTACCACATCATGCTTCACCAAACATCCCCATTACATATCTGGTGTCAATTACAAAACAAATTCCCAACAATGCATATAAATTTTACGGTAACTGATACATTGGTTATTGAATAATATAGAATAATGATTTACCAAGAGATCATTATGATGCTAAAGGCATCATGCAAGTTTTTCCAAGGTCTCCATTTTTAAACGTTTGTAAGAGTTCAGTTCGCAAACATAAAACTATGGGTTCAAATCATTTTTCTTCATCCCTTAAATTCTCTCTTTTTTATTTTTTTTGGGCAGAGGAAAATACTATAAGCTAGCCAAGCCTAAGAATGAAGATTTGAGTGATTTTTTTTTTAGATTAAAAATCAATTACCAAAAGAGATAAGTCTGGTTACAAATCTGTGACCTAGGTGGTCACATCATCTAAGCCCAAACCAAGCTATACACCAGATACAAACAAAAAGTAATATTGATCAGTAGATCATAGTGTATATATATATATATATATATATATATATATCAGAGTACCCAAACTCAGCACGAATCACGCAAGTTTGCCGAGTTGGTGAGTCGAGCCAAGCTCGGCGAGTTTTGACACCTCGTGACTCGGACTCAACGAATTTTTCTCATAACTCTCCTGACTCAAGCGAGTCAGGCGAGTTATGGTAAAACTCACCGAGTCCGAACTCCAAGACTCGCGTCGCGGCATGTCAGACATGGCAGACAGAGAGGCTGAGGTTGTGGCAATGGCAAAGGAGGAGGATAGAGAACGATCCGGCACAGGCACAACTGATGTTGATTATTGTGGCACCTCACAGGCGGAGACTATGGCTACTCAGTCATATGGAACCTACCTTAGACGCCTTTGTAGCAGGCAGACAAACTACTCTGAGACTGAGGCTGAGGATGAGTTAGAGCCTGAGTCATAGACTTGTTTTTGTTTACAGTTACATATATGTTTGGGAACATTTGATGTCATGGATTTTATATACATTTGACAACATTTCTAACTCTATATATCTACGTTTTCTATTTCCTTCAGCTACAATTTACATTTCTATGCATGTGATGGATGTATGTTTATGTATGTGATCAAATTAGCTTCTATTTGATGATGTTATAGTGTCTTTAAGCTTTATTCAATAATAGGTGCATGAAACAAGTTTTAAATCGTTAAAAATCTCTAAATTTCAAGGGTTTTTTTATTTTGCCGAGTCATAGCCGAGTCAAGAGTCGAGTCTTCTCATAGACCTTGTCTTCTCATTTCATTCCTTCTTATACTATGCTCATGTCTGAATGCTTTCCCATGATCACTTGCAGGCTGAGAAATTTCCTTTTTCTTCGATTTCCCAAACATTTCTAGAAATCCCTATTTTGTTTCCGGATCATTCAACAGATCTTGCAAGTTCCTTATCAAATCAATAGTAGATTTGTCGAAAGCCATCTTCCCCTCTGTACTTCCCCAACAGGATGGCAGGAAACCGCTCTAATACCACTGTAATATCCCTTGTCCAATTGATGACTGAAACAAGGAATATTTGCTGTCAAATCTGTATGTTATACTGTTTACTACTGCTGCGTGTTTGCTGATTGCTGTCACAGTAGTTTTCAGTTTGATATGGAGGTGCACCTTTCTGTAAATGAAAGTATGATAGCTAAGAATGCATATATAATCAAATTATGAAGTTCTCACCCCAATTTGGACTCAGTATCAGAAAGTCAAGTTTGCTGACATTATGTCGAACAGTTGGCATATGTCCTCAGAAAAGTCATACAATGGAGTTTAGACCAGATGCAATCATCTATCTTTCTCATTCAGATCAAGGTCTTATTACAATGTAATAACAATAGACATGACTCTTGGTTAACATCATATTAACTATCAACAAATCTGAGTATATATGACAGCCATTAACACATAACCAAGAAATAGTACATGTAATAGAGATGGAGAACCTGGTTACAATTAGCCTTAAAGAAAGATGCAATATCTACCAACTTAGACTCCTTGGATGCCGAACTGAATCACTCCATGAAGCCGACCTTCCTACTGTGAAGTATGAAGTCTGAGATGTGAATGTGTACTGCAGAAAAAGACTCCAAACCGCCTCCTAGCTGATCGCTCTTAACCCAAGAGGAGAGCGCTTTAATTAAAGATGAGTCTCAACGCCAATACAAAGGATATGACCCAAAATTGAAGGGGTTCTTATGCACAGGTCCGTTTCTGATGCACATTAATATATGACTGATTTTTATCACCACACTTCCTCCGAATACCCCAAAGGAAATCGCCTTGCTGCCCATGAGAAATTGCTGTCCTCCAAGGTGGAATACAATGCACAATGATGATGAAGGGATCAAGTTTGTGGAATGGATGAAATCTGTACCAACCTGATAAATGTCTGCAACACAATTCGATTCACCTCAAAACACTCACAAAAAGCATCGCCCTGCCCTCTTGATGAGATCGCTGTCTTCCAACATGAAATTCGATGCAGCACTAAGGTTGAATGAACCAAATCGAGGGTACCAAGAGGTCTGCACCAATCTGAAGTAAGCCAGCATTTAACTCGATTCACCTTCTAATATTCTAATATGGCATCGCCTACCTCATTAGATAAAATCGCTTCCCTCAATCACAAGTAAACTTGCATCTATCATGACCCAAGGGCAAAATCGAGGCAATATGTCAGTCTGAAACAAGCTCTCCAATCTGATATTAAATTTCCTTAAGCTCAAGTGAAAGGACTGATTTGTCTTTCCCAACCACCATCAATTCGTTATGCACAATGTGGAAAACTGAATATCTTACACCCTCAAAAAGAAGCTAGGGTTTCGTCCAGCCCTTCCTCAATCTGCTGAAGGTTTGCGTTGTTAATGTATAGATAGCTTCGGTAAGATAAATGATTGAATGAGAGATAAATGAAGTCTCTCATTCAATCATTTATCATATCGATTATTAAAATGAATAAACTCAAGCATTCAATTGATAAACATTCCCTTTATACTAATCATAGTATCCAAATTTGATAATCTATTCATATTCACCGATTGACAAATCGAGTTAACTCTTTCAAATAAGACTTAACGATTATCGGTTAAACTATCGTTTGATATTTAGATTAGTCTATGTTCACACCGATTATATCGGGTGTTAAGGATACACCGTTTGGCATACACCAATTATATTGCGTGTAAAAGATAATGTTAATATTACCATGCACCACCGATAATTATATCGGGTGTTAATATAACCATGCTCCACCGATAATTATATCGGGTGTTAATATAACCATGCACCACCGATAATTATCGGGTGTTTTAATATATGCACCGGTTGGTAAATAAAATGCCATGCATCATTATCGTGAGGGGGCACAATCAAGTGATGTCTTGATCGGCCATGTCCAAAAGACATGGCCGGTCAAGGCATCGCTTGACCATACCCAGCCCACTACATATACCAAATGAAATGTGTGAGAATGGACATTGAAATTTATAAATGCTCCTCCTCTCCTGCCACATAAAAGAAGACAATCAGATTTATATAACAATTCAATGATAGATAAAATAAATATTAAAGTAGAATATAAACTTGCATATTGAATGTAAATTGAACATCATTTACATGCGTCCTCAAAGATTCAACCAAAGCCACGCATCAGTCATGTCATCGTAACCAAATCAATCTCCAATCTGCCTGATGATCAATCACCCTCTTCTATTTATCCTTTTCATAAGCCATCATGAGATTCCTTCTAGAAGAGGGTAGGTACACTTTATTATTTATTAAGTGACTTTAATTATTTTAATTTTATACTTTAGTCACCATTTAATTAAATTAATTAAATATGAAGTCACTTTTTAATTTTTAATTTATTTAATGACTTTATAAGAAATTAATTTAATTAATTTCTCCTTATTTCTCCACTTAGCCAAAAGGCTAAGACTCCATAAAAAGACTAACAAAAATGGGGACATTACAATCGGCCCCTCCTAAAATTGCTTGACCCCAAGCAATCTCCACTACTCAACCAAAACATCCTGAAGAATAATGCCTCCTTGATCCCAAGTGAAAAACTGTGTAATGTCCCTGTCAACATGCAAAAGCTCTTGTAACACCAACTGTATCTGCTGAATCAGTTTGAACACCTCATCACGTGCCACAAGAGTATAAGCCTCAGCCCTGACAATACCCGGATCCCAAACCAATCCATCAATCCTACCACATAATATAAAGATGAGATGATTCCACCAAACACCAAGAATCTCCCATCTTGAAAGGCTGACTAACAAGGAAATGTGGAAATGAACTCCCACATGACAATGAAATAACACAAACGGCCACCCAACATTGCTTAGATAATTCAGATCAGCAACATGAATGATGTCATAGATGTCAACATACCATTGTAAATCAAAGGAATCCATCTCATACTCATTCCCCATCGAATAAGTATGTCCCCACACACTTCCGTGCCATTGAATAGCTGATGTAGACCATGCCAAATCTAAAAGTGCTTTGGAAAACAAAAAAGGACGGCCACTAACCCAAGTAGAATCAAGGTAGATTAAGTCACCAATCAACAAGTAGATAGCTGCCATATCATAAAAATTAGGTGCACACTTCAAATTTGTAATGTTCATGTGTGGCTGATCTCATAAGGTCACTATGCTCATGATCCATATGATTGCAGCGTTCCTTGACCTTTTGTAAGTGTTGCTTTGTTTGGGCAGCTAGCAACTTAGCTTGCCTAGCTTTCCTTAACCACACTTCACACAAGCTTTGAGTCCTTTTTGCGTCTTTTATGCTATGATGCACAAAATCATACCTCTTACTATTTACATCAGCAACCCATATCTCACGATTGCCTTCCCAAACTTGAATGCCAACATTAGGGAACTCTATGTCATTGTCTTCTCCATGATTATGAACAGCATTACCCTGAGGATAAAGAGTTATAACAATCAGCACTGCTGTCATGCATTTGTGTCATGCCTTCAACTTCCACAAACACTTCTTCTTCATGCTCAACACTTGTAGGCTCCTCTTCACAAACTCTTGCAGGTGTAAGGACTGTAATCTCATGAATATTATGGAACATAATGTTGCTGTCTTCAAACAAATCGGTGATGATATCATGCCATTGCAAAGTGTCTCCTTCGTCATGTATAGTCAAGACACTAGTGGCTGCTCCACTATGAAGAAGGTCAATTTCCACATCTGTTGAAGACACAAGAACTTCATTTTCTATCTTGCTTGTTTCATTTTCTTTATCCATACATTTGTGATTCAGCTCCCACGGACCTTTACAAGAGAAGCATAGACCTTGTCTTCTCATTTCATTCCTGCTTATACTATACTCATGTCTGAATGTTTTCCCATGATCCTTTGCAAGCTGAGAAATTTCCTTTTTCTTCGATTTCCCAAAGATTTCTAGAAATCCCTGTTTTGTTTCCGGATCATTCAACAAATCTTGCAACTTCCTTATCAAATCAATAGTAGATTTGTCGAAAGCCATCTTCCCCTTTGTACTTCCCCAACAGGATGGCAGGAAACCACTCTGATACCACTGTAATATCCCTTGTCCAATTGATTACTGAAACAAGGAATATTTGCCATCAAATCTGTATGTTATGCTGCTTGCTACTGCTGTGTGTTAAGCTGATTGCTGTCACAGTAGTTTTCAGTTTGATATGGAGGTGCACCTTTCACACATTTCTCATATAAATTCAACTACAAATGTCTGTAAGTGAAAGTATGATAGTTAAGAATGCGTATATAATCAAATTATGAAGTTCTCACCCCAATTTGGACTCAGTATCAGAAAGTCAAGTTTGCTGAAATTATGTCAAACAGTTGGCATATGTCCTCAGAAAAGTCATACAATGGAATTTAGACCAGATGCAATCTTCTATCTTTCTCATTCAGATCAAGGTCTTATTACAATGTAATAACAATAGACATGACTCTTGGTAACATCATATTAACTATCAGCAAATCTGATATCAACAAATCTGAGTATATATGACAGCCATTAACACATAACCAAGAAATGGTACATGTAATAGAGATGGTAGAACCTGGTTACAATTAGCCTTGAAGAAAGATGCAATATCTACCAACTTAGACTCCTTGGATGCCAAACTGAATCACTCCATGAAGCCGACCTTGCTACTGTGAAGTATGAAGTCTGAGATGTGAATGTATACTGCAGAAAAAGACTCCAAACCGCCTCCTAGCTGATCGCCCTTAACCCAAGAGGAGAGTGCTTTAGTTAAAGATGAGTCTCAACGCCAAAACAAAGGATATGACCCAAAATCGAAGGGGTTCTTATGCACAGGTCCATTTCTGATGCACATTAATATATGACTGATTTTTATCACCAAACTTCCTCAGAATACCCCAAAGGAAATCGCCTTGCTGCCCATGAGAAATTGCTGTCCTCCAAGGTGGAATACAATGCACAATGATGATGAAGGGATCAAGTTCATGGAATGGATGAAAGATAAATGTCTGCAACACAATTCGATTCACCTCAAAACACTCACAAAAAGCATCGCCCTGCCCTCTTGATGAGATCGCTGTCTTCCAACATGAAATTCGATGCAGCAATAAGGTTGAATGAACCAAATCGAGGGTACCAAGAGGTCTGCACCAATCTGAAGTAAGCCAGCATCTAACTCGATTCACCTTCTAATATTCTAATATGGCATCGCCTTCCTCATTAGGCAATATCACTTCCCTCAATCACAAGTAAACTTGCATCTATCATGACCCAAGGGCAAAATCGAGGCAATATGTCAGTCTGAAGCAAGCTCTCCCATCTGATATTAAATTTCCTTAAGCTCAAGTGAAAGGACTGATTTGTCTTTCCCAACCACCATCAATTCGTTATGCACAATGTGGAAAACTGAATATCTTCCACCCTCAAGAAGAAGCTAGGGTTTCGTCCAGCCCTTCTCAATCTGTTGAAGGTTTGTGTCCTCAGAAATTCAACCAATGCCACGCATCAGTCATGTCATCATAACCAAATCGATCTCCAATCTGCCTAAAGATCAATCACCCTCTTCTATTTATCCTTTTCATTACCCATCATGAGATTCCTTCTAGCAGAGGGTAGGTACACTTTATTATTTATTAAGTGACTTTAATTATTTTAATTTTATACTTTAGTCACTATTTAATTAAATTAATTAAATATAGAATCACTTTTTAATTTTTAATTTATTTAATGACTTTATAAGAAAATAATTTAATTAATTTCTCCTTATTTCTCCACTTAGCCAAAAGGCTAAGACTCCATAAAAGACTAACAAAAATGGGGACAAAATGGATAACATAACATGTTCATTCACTATCACTAGCTTGTTTCTGTGTTTCCTCATTCACTTCCTCTTTGCTCTATCCTTCATCATTCAGCTTTTCTTTGCCTTTTCTTTTGTCTTTCTGCTTGGTGGTACCCTGCTGAGCTAGAATGAATCAATGCCACGAAAGGTACTAATAGGTGCGGAGATCCTTTCCCAACTAGAGCAATCATAATTCTGATGTGTTATTTACAGGTCTCTAACAGTGGCATCCTTCCTCAGCTGATACTGATGCTCCTTGCAATAAGCATTCTGAAAATCAATGTACTCTTCCTGAAATTTCTTGTTCACCTTCCTCAGATCCTGGGGCCAATATTCTGCTTCCTGGATATCATCTTTGTATAGTTATAATGAGCCTTCTTCAATGACTTTAAAGAATCTATCAGCTAGAATCTTCAAGGTAAGAGTGACCCGTTCAAGAATCAATAGGAGTGTGAGTTTACAATTAGTCCCAGTAAGGATTCTCTCCTTGCCTTGTTATACCTATTTTTTCCTTTTATTCCACATGAACCACAAAATCTCAGTAGACAAAGACAACTAGAAAAAATTAGACTTCTTGTTTAGACCTTTAACATAATTTGCAAGGACTTCAAACCAGGACACTCTATCATTTATATTCCAAGCCACAATGTTACAAATGAAAAAAGACCGAATATCAGAGGCATATTTACACTGAAAAATATATGTAAACTATCCTCTTTACAACCACATGGCAAGCAAGTGATAGGGTTAGCACTAATGACAAACTTTTTAAGGATTAACTGCCATTTGAAACAACATTTTTTAGGCTCTATCTTGTTAGACCAACAGACGACAAACACTTTAGACCACTCTTTAATATCAAGGTTAAATTCCCACATTTTATAAGCATAATCAAGGACACAACAATTATGGGATAGGATTTTCTATAGACAATAGGCCTTTGATTTTAGGAAAAGGGAACCGTCAGACCACATTAAGTTCTTATAGCACCCAGGATTATTTATTATTTTGGCTTGCTGTTTCACTTTTCCCATTGCATTCATGATGACTTAGTAAGTTCTTTTGCTAGTAATTGTCAGGTTAAATTCAGTTTGTAATGCATTCCAAGATTTAAGCACATTGTTCACAAAGAAATCATTCAGCTCAGAGATGTTAATGTTTGCATACACTTCAGGAGATTTTATTTATTTCTCCGATGGTTGTCTTTCCATTTTGCTGTTCCTTATTTCTTGTTTGGCGATTAGCTGGAAGTATTCCGTCTCCGTATTGTGTATGTGCTGGTAGCATTTATTCCATCGTGGATTTCATCCGTTGAGGTTCTTTGGCTCTTTGTGTATGTCAGTTGTGTAACTGACATCTTCTTTTGGTATTTGGCCTTCCGTCTTTCTTCTTCATGAGCTATATTGGGTCGTGTTATGTGTTATATATATGCCGAGGGATGTGAAGTTTAACGTGATCGATATTCTGAAGTATTTGATGATTATCGATGAAAAGCTCAGGACTTTGCTGCTATGACATCATCTTCAGTATTCTGATATAATTATTATGTTCAGCAGACATCATCTGTGTGTGAGGATTTCATCTCTTAAGTTTTGTACACAATTTGTGCATTCAATAAAATATTTTTTGTGTGGCTGGGTTTTTCAGCCTCAGGTGGAGGGTTTTCCCAGGATGAATTATGTGTATCTTGTTCTTGTGAGATTTTCTAAGTTTCAGATTTCTGTGTCTTATGTTTTTGGTTCTAACATTAACAAGAGACACCATTTAGATTCCAATTCTTTGAAGAACAACCCTTGAACAAGGCAAGTGGTTTGTCTTCGTGTTTAATGTTCCACCATATTGATCTAAACCAAAGAAACGGGACTCGGGACTCGGACCCGACTCGGCGAGGCCTACTCGTCTCGGAACTCGAGACTCGGAGTCGAAACTCGGCTAGCCTCGACTGGACTCGGCAAAGTGAAAAACTCAAGAAATTTAGAGATTTTTAAATATTTTGAACCCTAGTCTAAGTTTGGCCGAGTCCAGGCGAGTTTGGACCCCAGACTCAACCGAGTCCGAGTCCGAGCCCACTAGACTCGGCCAGCATGACTCGACTCAAAAATCGCCCAAACTTGGCGATATTGGGCGATTCCTGTTTCTTTGGCTAAACCCATATAGTTCATTATGCTCCATGTTTATGACCAAGATTTGAGGGACTAGAAACGATATGTAATTCCCCTGCCTAATTTCCCCTAGAATTTGTCCTAAAATCACAATTCCACAAATTAGGGTTAGGCTTACATCATACGAAGTACATATTTCTTTAATAATGCAAATTTGAATTTGAATCTTGCAATCATAACATAGGCAACATATGTGTGTGTGTGTTCAATCATTAGGGTTAGACAAACCAAATCATATTCATATACTACCAATAACATTTAGAAGCATATTAGGGTTTGAAGGAAGAGACATGATGGGTCCGCCCAAAGCCATTTCTAAACCAAGCCCAAGAGTGGATGTCTGTCAGAGCACTCTTGCTTGCTTAGCAGATTGTACCTGCTTTCCAAAACCATGTCTCGTCTCCCTACAAACAGTTGCCATCTTGTGGAGTTGGGGGGAGGTTGTAAAGGGGGTCACTTGACTTTGTGCGGGCCCTCTTTGCCCTAGGCCACAATGGTCCCCCTAGGATGGCCTACTTACAAGCCCACTCACCACCCTCCTCTTACACCTCAAGCCCTCTCTTGCAAGGTAGATTTCAAACAGTATGTGTACCTATTCTCATCTTCCCGAAGACACATGCCCTCTTGCAGGATTGGGGGGAGGTCATAAGGGAGTTCCTTGACTCTGTAAGCGCCCTCTTGTCCAAGGGGCCACTAAGGTCATCCTAGGATGGCCTACTTATGAGCCCACTTGTGACCCATCTCTCACTCCTCAAAGCTTCTCCCACAAGAGGAGTTTCAGATGAGTATATATCTATCCTATATTCTTTCATAGGAATGTATACTTAAAAATTACTGATTAAGCAAAGCAACATGTATAGCAGATATATATGTAATTAATTGCCAAAAATATATAAACATTGTTTATACCCAAGAATATAGGGAGATAACGATAATCTGATGGAGTTAGAGAACTGTTGCAATCTTGTTCACTCTGAAGTGTCTTCCTTCCAAGGGCTTTTTACCAATCTGCTGTTTTGCAACCATGCTCTAGTGTTATTTGATGCTATTGTTTGATTTGATATTGCTGCTGCTGTGAAATTATTATGTATTGATGCTCCCATTAATTGCTTACCCTTTTTATACCTTCAAATCTCATTAAAGAGACACATCTCTCTTGAAAGAGATATCCATTCAAACGGGTCATGTCTCCCCATTGCTGTCTTTGTAATGTCTCCTATTATGAGATAGCCTAATTTCCAATAAATAAAGACATCTCATCATACTTATTATATTTTATTATGCATTTGTTAGCTCTAGGGAACAATTAGCATACATCATACAAGGGATAATCAACATAGCCAGGTCTAATCCCTAATCAATCCTAATGATCAATCTTAGCAGAGATTGAGAAGTATCTTTGTTAGGGTGCCAAAAAACCATCCTCCACAAGTAGTGCCTTTGTATGATGTAACATATGCCCGTTCCACCATAGGCCTTATCCATTCGCTTTGTATGATGTAGCACATGCCCATTCCACCGCAGGCCTTATCCATTGCCTTTGTGTGGTGTAGCACATGTCCATTCCACCGCAAGTCTTATCTACCTTGTGTGGTATTAATACCACCTTTCCCTAACAATTCCACATCCAATCCTAGCGTAGTCAATAGCAAAAAAGCAAGGATTAGGCTATGAGTATACTAACTTCTCATGTATTATGAATATATATGAAATTAAGTATGACTGTCATACATATTGCAGTCTATATTAATATTACTACTAAATTCTGCATAAGAACATTATCAAGCTTCATATATTAAGCATACATATTCACGCATCCCCATGCATACCACCAAGAACAAAGATGTTACTACCTGTGATCTGATATGATCGATGGTGCTGTCACTAGATGCTTTGATTCCTTTCCTTTACATCTCTCAATGTGAGGGAGAGGTCACACCTCTTCATCACGTATGCCCTTTGGCAAGAGACACACCTGTTGTGACCATTTCACACATCGCCCCATTTAAATGGGGACCCCCTCTTTTTGCTCGTTTTTGCTCGCCTTTCGCTTTGCTTTTTAGGGTTTTGGTTTAGTTTGTTAGTTGTCTGGACCAGGGTCAAGCCTTAGGGTTTCTGTTACTGTGTTTTCAAGCCAGAGTCCAGTCCAATTTTGAATTTGAGAGCTTCCTCCCGAGGGATGCAATTTTGGAAATAAAGTGAATTCGCCAGAGGCTAAGTAAGTTGGTCTAGTTTCAATTGGGATTTTGAGTGCAACTCTGAAAATTTGTCTAAGTGTTGATGATGAGTGTTTGATTTTCGTCCGATTGAGTAATTTTGACCAAATTTTGAAAATTTTGATAATTGATCCCGGGCATTGGAAATGACTTGTTTTTGCCTTGTGAAGTGATTAAACTCCCAAAATCTTGATATTTTGGCCTGTAGGAGCAAAATCACTCCTGTCCCTCAGTGAAGGACCGGAGCTTGTTTCTCAAGATTTTACTGTCTCTGCAGGATCAAGACAAATTTTTGACTGGAAATGATAAAGGGAGGCATGATCTTTCCGTTGAATATAATTTGAAGAATTTCACAAGCATGGAAATGTGCCAGGAGCAAAAAATCTCTCTTGTCCCTCAGTGGAGGACCGGAGCTCAAAATCAAACATTGCCTTGTCCTTGCAGGATTCGAACAATTTGACGATTTGAGGAGATCAAAGGAGATATATTTCATCACTTTAATATAATTTGAAAGCACAAACATGAGGAAAACTTGATCTAGAAGCTAAATCGCTCCTGTCCCTCAATCAGGGACCAGGGCGAAATTCAGTGGTAGCTCCTGTCCCTCTCCCAGGGACCAGAGCGAATTTCCTCATGAGGCATGTTTTGGGCAAAGATCAAGCAAGTTTTAAGTTTGAGGCAAACAAAGAAGGCGTAACGAACCTGTTGAAGACAAATTGAAGAGTGCAAGACACCAAAGTAAACTCCATATTGGCCTAGGCGCTCCTGTCCCTCAGTAAGGGACCAGAGCGATTTTTGCCTTAGGTCAATTTCTCACCAAGTTAGAATGAACTCCAAGGCAAAGATGAATGAAAGGGGGTACTACAAGACCATTGAAGATAATTTTGGAAGTTAGCGAAGTGTGATGGAGCCTATAAGTGAAAATTCGCTCCTGTCCCTCAGTCAGGGACCAGGGCGAAATGGTAGCTATCTTGCCTTCCACCCAAATTCAAGTCATTCCAAGTCAAAGTATAAGGTGGCAAGGACATTTTGAGGTGTCTCAACGAAGAACGAAGTCGCAAAGACCGCCAAGGATGAAGGATTTGCACTAAATGCCCAAGTTCGCTCCTGTCCCTCACCAAGGGACCAGAGCGAAATATTCAAATGTGTCCAAATTTAAGTTGCCACTCACATTTTAAGTGTTCGAAAGGGAGTAAAGAGCATTATTTTTGAGCCTTGAAGACAACTGCAAGTTAATATGATGAAGGAATTGCACTATATGCTCAAGTTCGCTCCTGTCCCCCAGTCAGGGACCAGAGCGAAATTTCTATGAAGGCTTAAATTTTGAATATCGATCACGTTTCAAGTATTCAAGAAGGACCAAAGGACATCGTTTTATATTGTGAAGGCAATTGCAAGTTGATAAGAACAAGGATGCGCCCAAGACACCAAAGTTCGCTCCTGTCCTTCAGTGAAGGACCAGGGCGATATTCACCATATTGGCCAGTTCTTTCAAAAATCACGCTAAGTCAAGGACGTACAAGGTTGCACAGGGTCAAAGTGTTCTTAAGAAGATGATATGCGAGGAAGTTAAACGTCAAAAGGTGATCAAATTGAGCCAAGAAGCTAAATCGCTCCTGTCCTTCAGGCAAGGACCAGGGCGATTTTCATTAAATCTATCATTTTCCTTCGAAAATCATGTCAAAGCAAGATTATATAAGGTTGAAAATGTCATTTGGAAGGCAATGAACATGAAGCAAAGGTTGAAAGACGGCAAATTTAGACTAGAGCACCAGGTTCGCTCCTGTCCCTCATCAAGGGACCAGGGCGAAAATCCTTCAAACTTCAAATATGCCTCGTAAAAGCCAAGTAAAGCAAGCGTGGAGTGAAAGACTAACGTTGTTCCTCATGATGAAAATTGGTGATCGAAGGAGCTAAGGTCAAGGAGAAAACATAAGGTTCGCTCCTGTCCCTCACCAAGGGACCAGGGCGATATCAGCCTTAGGAGGCACTCATCCACAAAATCAAGTCGATCAAGCTTGAGGTTCCTAGCGAAAATGCCAGTTTCAACGTGGAGATGGTGATTTTGAACGTCGAAGGCGAGAATCCAGGTTAAAATGACAATTCGCTCCTGTCCCTCTCCCAGGGACCAGAGCGATATGGTTCGTATTTCTCAACTTCAAATTTTGGCGCTAAAACATTTTTTGGATTTTATTAAATGCTAAAAATCGATAAATTTAAAAAATTCAATTAAATAGCATTTAAAAATAACGCATGACATTTATTAATTAATTTTTTGCCTATTAAAAAAAAATCGAATTAATAAAAAACGAAGGCATTAATTAATTAATTATTAATTCAAGTAAAAAATCAAATTAAGTGCTTGGATTTAAATTCTTACAAAGTCGGCCATTGGTTTTTTTTATTAAAATTGTTTTTAATTATCTTTTAATTACCAAGTCGGCCTAAGGTAATGCATGAGGTAAGCGCCTATAAAGGGGGGTGTTTATTTCATTTTCAAATCATTATTCAAACATCCTTCACATGCGATTTGGAGAGGTGTGAATTGTGTTCAAAGTGGAGCGGATTTCCATTCCAAGCAAGGAGCGAATTTAGCAAAGTGGTGCGAGCATCATTAAAAGGGGAGTGCGAACCTTGGTTAGGAGTAAGGCGAACTTGCTATCATCACGTCAAAGACCCCCCCCCCCCCCCCCAAAGGTGTCGAAGTTGTTAAGGAGGACGTTCATTTGAACATTCGCTTGAGGAAGATCACGTGGGAAAGCTTCAAATTTTGATTTTGCCTAGGCAAATTTCCTTGTTTTGCTTTTTAGAGTTAGCTCTCAAGTGAGGTATGGCGAAGTCTTCTCTTGTTTTGAATTTTGATCATCATTGCCTTAAATTTTGAATTTTGAAATTTTGAATTTCAGTGGCTCAATCGTTTTTTAGGAAATGATAACTCAAGGACTTATCATGAAGTTTCCTAAAATTAATATCTAATCTATGTTATACATTGCAAAATCTAGTTTCTTATTATGAAATGTTGTGTAGGTATGGCGACCCCGAAGGCGGGAGCATCCACCAGTCGTCCAGCTCTCATGAAGGAAGATCAAAAGACCGAAGAAGTGGAGACCAAGATCGTGTCTAAGTGGAGCAACATTGGAGATACCAACTTGGGTAACTTCAGTACGAAGAAGTTTCGAGAGGTCCCTTACATTGGCAAGCCATCACCTGTCGCCAGGAGGATAATTGAAAGTGGCATCATTAAGGCGGCCGGCTTCCCTCCAGCAGTACAGTGCCATGAGTTGATGATCGAGTGTGCTCGTCATTATGATCCTCAGTCCAAAACGATCGTGTCCAAGGAAGGAAACACTTTGGCGTATCTTTCAGAGGAAGCTATAAGTGAGGCTTTCCATCTTCCAGAGCACAGAGATATGGTCTACAAGAGCATAGAAGGAGCCAGGTCCATGTACGAAGATGATCCAGATGCTTGCCTAAGCATCATCAACAAGAACTGGTTACTCAAGAGTCGTCCTCGCCTGAGCAAGATCCCGAACACACCACATAGGATCAATTTCCAGGAGGAGTACAGAGATTTGATTACAATGCTCAACCGAGTCACGGGAGCTCCTCAAGCCTTCTACTTTGAGAGGTGGATGTTCTACTTTATCCAGGTGATAGTTCAGGGAAAAGGAACAATTCATTGGGCTAGAATGATTAGCCATTGCTTGGATGTACAGTTAAGGAGACTCAAGGCTACCAAATCCTTCCACATGAGTTCATACGTCATATATGCCTTAATCAGGAGCTTTGAGTATGCAGGACTACCTCACAGAGGAGTGATTGGAAGAGGACCCGGCAAGGTCAGGGTTTGTGATTCCTATGTCCACTTGCATCATCCGCCAGGAAGTAACTACAAGTTAGTTAATGATACCTTCACAATGAACATCACCAGGACGTTGCAAGGTGGGATTCACAATAGGCTATCACAGGATGCACAAGAACTAGTAAAGAGGTACGGTGCTTGGTTTATCCAATTTCCGAAGTTTACTTATATCAGAGTTCATGGATGTCCTTCACCTCCATACATGTTGCCGAGATATCCGACAGACAGAATAGTGTTACTTGAGGTAACAAGACAGTTGGCAGCTTATGCGAAGGCATTCAGACACAGACATGGAAATGGAGTTCCTGTACCTATCATCTTAGGCAATTCAGTTGAGGTATGTCCTAATGCTTTAGCCATGGATGACGCAGAGAAGGAGTTAGCTTTGTATTCTTTTTCATTCTTTGCTTTGAGAGAAAGCTTTGATCCACATGGATATATAGAGGAGACAGTCGGTAGGAAGTTTAAGCATGAATTTCAGATAGAAGATTTTATGATGAATCTCCTAGACGATCTTGAAGTGAAAAGAAAGATGCATTCTAGATTGCCTTTGGATTTCATCAGGAAATGCAAGATTTACAGAGTGGCCGACCAAGCTCAGGACAGTGGCAGACATCTCCAGTCATCCTATGACCGAGAAAGCAAATCAGTAAGGTTAGATTGGAATGAGCCCGAGGTCGTGGATCTAGATGCTTTGATGGCTCCAGTCTTGTCTTGTACTCGCAGATGGGTTGATGTGCAGCATCAGAAGTTGAGAGAGCAAGGCATAGCTATGACTTTCACTTTGGAAGAGAAACCAACCGAAGGTGGAGCTAGTGTAAGCGAAGGTAATCCTAATCCCAGAAATGCAAGTGAAGGCAACCTTCGAAGTGCAAGTGAAGGCGATCTCCATCCAAGAGGCTCGAAGAGAAAAGAGAGACCTGAGAAGAAAGAATCTTCCAAGAAGAAGCAAGGGGCCAACCGAGATCGTTCATCCGGCACATCTTCTCGACAAGAGAAGAGGACACTTGAATTGGAAGATTCTATGGAGTCAATGGTACAGAATGATAAAGAAGGACAGGCACCAGGTGGATCTCTTCAAGACAATGAGTTGCATGAAGATGGGGAAGATAATGAAGTAACATCTCCTCCCAGAGAAGAAGAATTGCTCAAGGAAATACAGGTTAAAGAGACAAGATCTGCCATCCCAGATTGGTTGAAGGAAAGATTAACTAGGGTGATCGTGATTGAGGACGAAGACAATGTAATTGATTTGGAGAGCCTTGTCGGACATTCCCAGGAAGTGACAGAAAAGAGGAAGGCTACCAAGATGTCCAAGATGATTAGAGATGAGACTGGATCCAGAAAGTTGCAGATAGCTACGCCGGCAGTGGACAAGTATGAAGGTGAGATCCTAGCAGAAGAATATGATATAGAGACATTTGAGCTAGGTCCATCCACAGCCGAGCAGACACTAGATGATGCCACCGATTCATTTGAGGCCTTGAAAGACAAGCTTAGGGAAGAAATGGAGAAGAATAGGAAGCTTGAGAGAGAGGTTGGTGCATGGAGAACATATTTCAGCCATCTCAATCAACCTTTAGGACGTCAGGATCCAGCAAGATCACCCATACAGGCACTTCCCCTTCAATCAATTGGTGAGGCAGAGAGATTCAAGAGTATGGTCCAGCGTATGAGTACTTGGATGGACAAATCTCATACAGTTGCCGTAGAATTTACAACAAAGATGATGAAGACTATTCATAGGGCTATCCAGGTTCTTGAGATTATCCACAACTTGATGATAACAGTAGCTGCTTTTGCTCATACCAAAGAGGTTATCATTCTTGTCTTGCGAGTAATCAGACAAACATCGAGGAAGGTCTTAGCACAGGAAAAGATCATGGATGAAGGACCTCACAGTTTACTTCAGTGGTCAACCTGTTGACGTGTATTTTATACACAATCATACACAGAATAAAATACCAATAGGCATCTTATCCTCTCTTGAGAAAATAGTCTCTAACTGCTGAAGATCTGCAAAAAGGATCAGTTAGGTGGACTCCAAGGTTCTTTTAGTGGGGTCTCCACGTGTGGACAAGCTTTTTTAGTGGTATGATGTGATTTGCTGTTTCCTCCAAGGGGTCTTACGTATTCAAAGCTCGAAGATTTTACTAAACTAAAAGGAACTTTCAAAAAAAACAAAAAAAACAAAAGGATAGGGTTTTAAGAGGTCTAATCTAGCCTAACCCTATGAATGACTTAGCATGGACGAGATTTGGCAAGACTCAACCAACTTCAATTTTGCCATAAGATAACAACTCAATCGAAATTAGTGCGATCTTCTAAGGTAATATGATGGTATTCAATGCATCAAAGACCAAGGATACTACTACGAAGGTACATATCCAAGACACGGTAATGATTGAAGATTAAGGACTCAAAGTGTTCTCCAGTCGACCACGCAAGGCTTTCCTACAATCAGCAAGAAGCTAGTGGTTTGGATTGCGAATCCTACCAAATGTCAAATCTCACACTTAGTCTTTCAAATTAACAATCTACTTCGATTGAGCATGATTCAAGTACGCCAAACAACCATGAAGATAACTCAAGAAATTTGCAACAAAACACCATAACTTCAATATTTTATTGATTTCCAAGTCATCATGTACAACAATTGCTTGAATTTCTCTCTTCAATGCTCAATCTTGCTACAAAATAAAAATTGCTTCTAACTCTAATCTCTCTTACATCAACTATTGACTCTTGCTCTATTGACTATTATCTAACTATTACCAAATGAAATGAAAAATGGGGGTATAAATAGCATCCCCAGTTACAATGAAAGGTCCAGATTGAAAACAAATCAATGGACAAGATCATGACACCTAAACCCTAATTAGGGTTTGTTACAAATGACCTCCTTTTTACTGAACAATATTAAATACATAGCCAAATATTAAATTCGGCACAAAAACCTAGGAGGTATCAACCAATGAGAAATAAGATGTCATGTCATCTGTAACTAACCTTTCATCTAGAATCTTATTCCCTTTCCAATTCTCTTTCTTAGCATATGCAATAAATTTTGTCACGATTCCTTCGATTTCTGTGATTGGAATCTCGGGAAGATTCTTGATACTCTCTTCTAAGTGGATAACCTGATCGAATGCATCTAGAAGAGCTGCGTCCCAAGTAGGTTCAAGTTCCTTCGTTCTATCAATCAGGAGCATGGTGGCATACATCTGATCATACTGCTCATCTGTAACATCTGCGTCCTTGCGAAAGATGATCTTGATTCTATCCTCAAATTCTTGCATATCCACATCTGTCTCGACCTCGATCCTTCTGCCAAGAATGGTACGAAGTACCTCAAATACTCTGTCCTGGATCGGATTGATTACCTCCTCAACTTGGCCACATCTAACACTGATGTCCTCGAAGAGAACACTCTTTATATGGAGTAAGGTTGACCACTGAAACAAACTGTGAGAATCACCTTCTAAGATCCTCTCCTGCGCTAAAATTCTTCTGGATGTGTGTCTTATAACTTTCAAGACAGGGATGGTAACGTCCTTGGTATGGGCAAATGCAGCTACTGTTACCATCAATCTGTGGATTATCTCAAGAACTTGGATAGCCTGATGAGTGATCTTCGACATTCTTGTAACAAACTCTATGGCCACTGTATGAGATCTATCCATCCAACTACATGTACGCTGGACCAGGTTCCTGAATCTCTCTGCTTCATTGATTGATTGAAGGGGCAATGCTTGCACTGGTGATCTAACTGGATCCTGACGTCCCAAAGGTTCATTGATGTGACTGAAATATGTCCTCCATGCACCGACCTCTCTCTCAAGCTTTCTATTCTTTTCCACTTCTTCTCTAAGCTTGTCTTTCAATGCTTCAAATGTGTCGGTAGCATCATCCATTGTCTGCTCTGCTGTGGACGGTCCTAACTCAATAGTCTGTATATGATAGTCCTCTGCTAGGATCTCACCCTCATATTTATCTGCTGCCGGTGTAGCTATCTGCAGTTTTCTGGATCCAGTCTCATCTCGAATCATCTTGGACATCTTTGTAGCCTTCTTCTTCTCTGTTATCACATGTGAACGTCCAACAAGGCTCTCTAAATCAATTGCACTGTCTTCGTCCTCTACGACGATCACCTTAGTCAATCTTTCTTTCAACCAATCTGGGATATTCGATCTTGTTTCTTGAACTTGAATCTCTTTATGTACTATTTCTTCTTCTCTGGGAGGAGATGTCATTTCATTATCATCATCTAAATCATAGTCTTGGAGAGATCCATCGGATGAAACATGTTGTGCCCGTCCTTCCTCCTGCCTGTCATTCTGTACCATAGACTCCATGGACTCTTCCACTCGAATTGTTCTATTCTCTGGTCTGGAAGAAGTACCTGGTGCTTGATCTTTGTTGGCCCCTTTCTTTTTCTTGGAAGGCTCTTTCTTTTCTGATCTTTCCTTTCTCTTCGAACCTCTCGGATGGAGATTGCCCTCACTGGCACATCGAAGGTTACCTTCACCTGAATTCCTAGGATTAGGATTGCCTTCACTTACGCTAGCTCCACCTTCGGCTGGTTTCTCTTCCAAAGTAAAAGACATAGCTACGCCTTGTTCTCTCAACTTCTGATGCTGAACGTCTACCCATCTGCGAGTACAAGACAAGACTGGTGCCATCAAAGCATCTAAATCCACGAGCTCAGGCTCATTCCAATTCAAACTTATTGTTTTGCTTTCTCTATCATAGGAAGACTGGATGTGCCTGCCATTGTCCTGAGCTTGGTCGGCCACTCTGTAAATCCTGCATTTCCTGATGAAATCCAAAGGCAATCTAGAATGTATCTTTCGTTTCACTTCAAGATCATCTAGGAGGTTCATCATAAAATCTTCAATTTGGTGCTCATGTCTAAATCTTCTACCGACCGTCTCCTCTAAATGTCCATGTGGATCAAAGCTCTCTCTCCAAGCAAAAGATGAAAAAGAATACAAGGCTAACTCCTTCTCTGCGTCATCCATGGCTAAGACATTAGGACATACCTCAACTGAATTACCCAAAATAATAGGTACCTGGACTCCATTCTGATGTCTGTGTCTGAATGCCTTCACATATGCTGCCAACTGCCTTGTTACTTCAAGTAACACAATTCTGTCTGTCGGGTACCTCGGCAACATGTATGGAGGTAAAGGACATCCATGCACTCTAATGTAAGTGAACTTGGGAAACTGAATGAACCAAGCACTGTACCTCTTGATGAACTCCTGGGCATCCTGAGATAATCTGTTGTGAATTCCACCTTGCAACATCCTTGTGATGTTCATCGTGAAAGTATCATTGACTAACTTGTAGTTCTTCCCTGGCGGATGATGCAAGTAAGTATAGGATTCACAAGCTCTGACCTCGCCGGGTCCTCTTCCAATCACTCCTCTGTGAGGTAGTCCTGCGTACTCAACACTCCTGATCAAAGCATAGATGACGTATGAACTCATGTGGAAGGACTTAGTAGCCCTGAGTCTCCTCAACTGTACGTCTAAGCAATGGCTAATTATCCTAGCCCAATGTATTGTACCCTTTCCTTGAACAATCACCTGGATGAAGTAGAACATCCACTTCTCAAAATAGAAGGCATGAGGTGCTCCTGTAACTCTGTTGAGCATGGTAATCAAATCTCCGTACTCCTCCTGGAAATCAATCCTGTGCGGTGTGTTCGGTACCTTGCTTAGACGGGGACGACTCTTAAGTAGCCAGTTCTTATTGATTATGCTTAGGCAAGCATCTGGATCATCATCGTACACTGATCTGGCTCCTTCAATGCTCTTGTATATCATGTCCCTGTGCTCTGGAAGATGGAAGGCTTCACTTATGGCTTCCTCTGAAAGGTACGCCAAAGTGTTTCCCTCATTGGACACAATTGTCCTGGACTGTGGATTGTAGTGACGGGCACACTCGATCATCAACTCGTGGCACTGAATAGCTGGAGGAAAACCGGCCGCCTTGATGATGCCACTCTCGATTATTCTCCGGGCGACAGGTGATGGCTTGCCGATGTAAGGGACCTCTCGAAACTTCTTTGTGCTAAAGTTCCCCAAGTTGGTATCTCCAATGTTGCTCCACTTTGACACGATCTTGGTCTCCACTTCTTCGGTCTTCTGATCTTCTTTCATGAGAGCTGAGTGACTGGTGGATGCTCCCGCCTTCGGGATCGCCATACCTACACAACATTTCATTATAAGAACTCGATTTTGCAATGAATAACGTAAATAAGAGAGAGAAGTTTTTAGGAAACGTCATGATAAGTCTCTAGAGTTATCATTTCCTAAAAAACAACGATTGAACTAGGAAATTCAAAATTCAAAACTTCAAAATTTGAAATATGACGATGAATGAATGAAACAATAAAAATTAAATCGCCATACCTCAATAGAGAGCTAACTCTAGAATGCAAAAAGGAAAAGATCGCCTAGGCAAAATTGAAGTATAAATGATCTTCAATATTATCTCCTCAAAAGATCAATTTAGCCACCTTTGGATCTCAACGTGATCTCCAAGTCCTTAGCAAGTTCGCTCAAATGGATCCTCAAGTTCACACAAACAAATCTTCCAAGTCTCGCGCCTTTGTCGTGGTCTTCAATCCTTGGGAAATTCACTCCAATGAAGTCTTCAAAATATCGCATCACCCTTTAATAGACTTAGCGCCACCTTTGGTTTAAATTCGCACCACACACATGAAACACTTCGCACTATCTTCGCTTTTCCTTAATTCGCATGTAGAGGGCAAAAATGATTATGTGAAAATGATATCTCTCACCCTCCATATATAGCGCTTGTATCCATTTATCCCTTAGGCCGACTTGGAGATAAAACCACTTTTTAAAATGATTTTTAAATTAAAATGACAAGGCCGACCTCCCTTTGTAGCGCTTCAAATTCGATTTTTATTAATTAATTAATTAATTATTAATGCCTTACGTTTTTTAATTTGCAAATTTCGATTTTAATAAAGGCAAAAATAATTAATAAAAGATCAACGCCATATTAAATGCTAATTAAATTAGATTTTCAATTTTATCGAACTTAGCATTTAAGGAAATTTGAATTGTTTATTTGGCGCCAAAACTATGAAAACAAAGGGGACGTACCTCATCGCTCTGGTCCCTTGGAGAGGGACAGGAGCGATTCATTATTTTGTCTTGATTTTTGCATTTTCTACGTTCAACTCCTTCATCTCCACGTCCAAAATCGATCATTTTATCAGGTTCTTCAAATTTGATTGCCTTGCATGCGTTCATAAGTGCCCTTGGGTGTTCATCGCCCTGGTCCTTATCCAAAGGACAGGAGCGATCTTCAAATTTCCACGTTCAATATGCATCTTTGACCTTCGATCTTTCATTGTGATGTTTTCCAAACACCGTCCCTTGCCTTGCTTATCCTCGCCTTGCCTCGTTTTGAAGGAACATGAATGCTCTTGATAGGATCGCCCTGGTCCTTGTCCAAAGGACAGGAGCGATGTGAGTCTTTTAGCTTGACTTAGCAACGTTTGGACGTTCAAAACTCTTGCATGTTATCTTCAAACGATGCCTTAGACCTTATATAGCCTTATGAAGCCTTGACTTAGCACGAACTTGGGGCAAAATTGAGAATCCAAAGCAAATCGCCCTGGTCCCTTGGAGAGGGACAGGAGCGATATGGTCTCCATGTTCAAAACGATGATCATTTTACGTTCAAAATTTCTATGTATCATCTTCAAAAGGCACGACGGACCCTCTAAGACCCAGCAAAATCTTGTCCTTACGTAAATCTTGCATGAAATGACCAATATACTTGACATCGCTCTGGTCCCTTCCTGAGGGACAGGAGCGATCTAGGTCTTAGTGTGCAAATCTCCTCATTGTGATAACCTTTAAGCGCTTGTGCTTGATGAAGACGCCTTGAAATGTCCTTCGCCACCTTGTCTTGACTTGGATCGATCTTAAACTTAAGTAAAAGGCAATATAACCATTGCATCGCCCTGGTCCCTTGGAGAGGGACAGGAGCGAACTACCTCTTGTGGCTCTTATTTCACTTTGTCAGGTTCCAAGTTTATATTCAACGGACTCGTCATGCTCTACTCCATTCGTCCATGCCTTGACATTGTCTGCAACTTGGCCAGAAAATCATTTATACCAAAAATCGCTCTGGTCCCTTCCTGAGGGATAGGAGCGAACTGGGTCTTAGCACTCTTGTGGACGTCTAAAAAATCTTCAATTTGTATTCAACGCGTTCATCTCATGTTTTCCCTTGCCTTTGTACGTAAACTTGCCTTGATTTTAGCTCGGATCTTGCCTAATGAAGGAAATCGCTCTGGTCCCTAGGAGAGGGACGAGAGCTACAAGGTACCTCGCCCTGGTCCCTTGGAGAGGGACAGGAGCGATTTGGTCATTCTAGGTCATTCTCCTTCATTTTTGCATCTCAAATTATATTCATTTGGTAAAGCATCTTCCTTTGGACCCTTTCAAATTATCAAGTCATCGAAATCTCGCAAGGACAAGGCAAAATTGAATTTATAGCTCCGGTCCTTCATTGAGGGACAGGAGCGATTTTTCTCCTGGAGGCATTTCTGTGCTCATGAAAATCTTCAATTTATATTCAATGGAAAGATCTCGCCTCTCTATATCATTTCCAATTCGTAATTCATCTTGACCCTGCAGGAATAGTAAGATATTTGAGAACGAACTCCCGTCCTTCACTGAGGGACAGGAGCAATTTTGCTCCTACAGGCCAAAATATCATGATTTTACACATTTTATCACTTCACAAGGCGAAAACAAATCATTTGAAATGCCTAGGATCAAAAATCAAAAAGGTCAAAATTTGGTCAAAAATACTCAATCGGACAAAAATTCACATTTCACTTTCAACACTTAGACAAATTAAAGCTCTGCATCAACATTCCAATTGAAAATTAGACCATTCTGGCGAATTTATTTCATTCAAAATTTGCATCCTAGAAAAGGAAGCTCAAAAAAGCTCTCAAAAACGACTGGATTCTGGCCTGAAAAGACAAAATTTAAAACCCTAAGGCTTGACCCTAAATCCAAACGACTAACTGACTAACAAAATCCTAAAAACGAAAGCGAAAACGAACGAAAAACAAGCAAAAAGAGGGGGTCCCCATTTGCGATGGGGCGATGTGTGAAATGGTCACAACACAACCTTACTCCAGATGAAGGAAGTTCTCTTCGAGGACATCAGTACTAGATGTAGCCATGTTGAGGGGGTTATCAACCCGATCCAGGACAGAATATTTGAGGTACTATGTACTATTCTTGGCAGGAGGATCGAAGTTGAGACAGATGTGGATTTGCAGGAATTGGAGGATAGAATCAAGGTTATCTTTTGCAAGGACGCTAATATCACAGATGAGCAACAGGACCAGATGTTTGCTACCATGCTCCTGATTGAGAAAACTAAGGAACTTGAACCTGAATGGGACGCTACTCTTCTCAAGGCATTTGATCAGGTCATCCACTTGGAAGAAAGAATGAAGAATCTTCTCGAGATTCCAATTGCTGAAATCGAAGGAATCGTGTCTAGATTCATTGCATATGCTAAAAAGGAGCATTGGAAAGGGAATAAGATTCTAGATGAGAGGTTATTATAGATGACATGGCACCTTAGTTATCATTGGTTTATGTCTCCTAGATTTTCGTGCCAAATTTAATAATTGGCTATGCATTTAATGTTGTGCAATAAAAGGGGAATTTGTAATAAAACCCTAATTAGGGTTTAGGTGTCATAATCTTGGCCATTGATCTACTTTTTGATCTGGACCGTTCATTGTAATTGAGGATGTTATTTATACCCTCATTTCTTTTTATTTTGTAAGAAGGAAAAACTAGAAATTAGAGAGAGTTAGAAATTATTGATGTATTAGAGAGATTAGAGTTTAGAAGCAATTTACTTTTGTAGCAAGATTGAGCTTTGAGAAAGGAATTCAAGCAATTGTTGTACATGATGGCTTTGAGATCAATGAAATATTGAAGTTATGGTGTTTTGTTGCAATTCTTTTGGTTATCTTCATGGTTGTTCATTTTCCTTGAATCATTCTCAATCGAAGTAGTGTGTTAATTCGAAGGACAAAGTGTTGGACTTGATCTTTGGTAGGATTCGTTTTCCAAACCACTAGCTTCTTGCTGATTGTAGGAACGCCTTGCGTGGTCGACTGGAGATATTTGAATCATCTAAACCTTCAATCATTGTTGTATCTTGGATATGTACCTTCGTGGTAGTGTCCTTGGTCTTTGATGTATTGAAAAATCATTTGTTACCTTAGAAGATCGCATCAATTTCAATTGAGTTGTTAATTTATGGCAATATTGAAGTTGGTAGAATCTCACCAAGTCTTGTCCACATTGAGTCATTCTTAGGGTTAGACTAGATTAGACCTCTAGCAAACCCTATCCTTTTGATATTTTTTGAAAAGCTTGTTTAGTTTAGCAAAATCTTCGGCAACGTAAGGCCCCTTGATGACACAGCAATCACAACGACCACTGGTGCTTATCCACACGTAGAGACCCTACTAAAAAGAACATTGGAGTCATCCTAACTGATCCTTCTTGTGAAATCTTCAGCAATTAGCGACTTTATTCAAGAGAGGATAAGATGCCTTTGGGTATTTTATTCTGTGTATGATTGTGTACAAAATACACGTCAACAACACCCTTTCACCATTAGCACCCTTTGAAAGAGTGCAACCCTTCATTATTTCTGCCCTTTGAAAAGGACACAACCTTTCGCAATCAAATCTGCACTTCTTATTTGAATCAGATCTGCACTTCTGATTCTCAAAATTATACCCCCTTCAAATGAGTTCTCTTCTCCCTTTTATACCTCATATTTGGGGGAGTCACAACTTAAAATTTCCTGCCTTTTGACCATTCATTAACTTTAATCAAATTTAATAATATTTAATTATTATTTTATTTTATTTTATTTTTTTATTCTTTTGTATTTTAATTTTATTATTATTATTTATTATTAAATTATATTTCAAAGTGGGAGCATTACAGTCTTATCATTCAAATCAGATCTGCACTTTTGATTATTCATTGCAATGCTTATTTTCTATTCCCCAAGTTGATCTCCCTTGGATATATTCCTCAAATGAAATCTTCTCCCCTTTATCTTCCCATGTGAGGGAGAGTCACACTACTTCATCTTATCTGCCCTCTGCAAGGGTCACAAGTACAACCTTTAATAATTATCACCCTTTAAAGGAGTTACAACCCTTCATCATTTCTGCCCATTCCTTTCTACTTCCATTAATCCCTCCTTGTTTCATATGCTCCCTTCTTTCTTCTTCCCCCCCCCCATCCTCCTTTCAAATGAGGTTCTCTTCTACCTTTTATATCTCATGCTTGAGGGAGTCACAACTTCTCATTTCATGCCTTTTGACCATTCATTAAACTTAATTATATTTTAATTTTAATCTTATTTTTATTCTTTTGTATTTTAATTTTATTATTATTATTATTTATAATTAAATCCTATTCAAAGAGAGGACATTACAGTCTGCCCCGCCCAACATTGCTTGTCCTCAAGCACTATCAGTTTTAATTTTCTCAAACTGAGTCATCTACCAATATGAGGATCCCCCAAATCAACTAATTTGTAATCTTTCTTGTGATGTAATTAGCTTATTTTGTACACTAAGATAATTTAGGAATTGGGGGTTCTACACCAAGTGATGTTTCTTTCATTATCTCAGTTATGTCAAATTGTGCTAACATGATAGACATGCTGGAAATACATCAGGTCTAAACCAAACATGGAGCATACACATAAGAGCACAAAGCATACACATGTATATAAACAAACACAAAGCATACACGCGAATGCATGTATTGTTAGATTCCTTCTCATTGACTAGAATGATTCCATGATTCATTGGCAAGATCATGCTCTGATACCAATTGTAATGCCCCCTTCCTAATTTGCCCTAAAATCACAATTGCACAAATTATAGTTAGGGTTACATCTTATTGAGTAAATATTTCTTTAATAATGCAATCCCATATTTGAATCATGCAATCATTAGGGTTAGATAACCACATCATATTTGTATACTATCAATAATATTATACAAGCATATTAGGGTTTGGAGGAAGAGACATGATGGATCCGCCTGAAGCCATTTCTACACTAAACCCAATAGTGGATGTATGTCAGAGCACTCTTGCTTGCTTAGTGGCTTGTACCTACTTTCCCCAACCATGTCTCGTCTCCCTAAAAATAGTTGTCATCTTGTGGAGTTGGGGAGGTTGTAAGGAGGGTCACTTGACTCTGTACGTGCCCTCTTTGCCCTAGGCCACAATGGTCCCTCTAGGACGGCCTACTTACAAGCCCACTTGCCACCCTCCTCTTACACCTCAAGCCCTCTCTCGCAAGGTGGATTTCAGATAGTATGTGTACCTATTCTCATCTTCCCAAAGACACATGCCCCCTTGAAGGATTGGGGGGAGGTCGTAAGGGAGTTCCTTGACTTTGTAAACACCCTCTTGTCCTAGGGGCCACTAAGGTCATCCTAGGACAGCCTACTTACGAGCCCACTTGTCACCCATCTCTTACTCCTCAAGCCTTCTCCCACAAGAAGGATTTCAGACAAGTATATCTATCCTATATTCTTTCATAGGAATATATACTTAAACATTACTGATTAAACAAAACAACATGTATAGCAGATATATATGTAATTAATCGTTAAATATATATAAACATTATTTATACCCAACAATATAGGGAGATAACAATAATCTAATGGAGTTAGAGGACTGTTGCAATCTAGTTCAGTCTGAAGTCTCTTCCTTCCAAGGTTTTTTTACCAATCTGCTGTTTTGTAACCTTGCTCTACTTTTATCTGATGCTATTGTCTGATTTGATATTGCTGCTGCTGTAAAATTATTATTTATTGCTGCTTCCATCAATTGCTTACTCTTTTTATACCTTCATATCTTATTGAGGAGACACATCTCTTTGGAAAGAGGTGCATTCAAACGGGTCATGTCTCCCCATTGCTGTCTTATTATTCAAATCAGATCTACACTTTTGATTATTCATTACGATACTTATTTTCTATTCCCTAAGTTGATCTCCCTTGGATGTATTCCTCATTTGAAATCTTCTCCCCTTTACGTCTTCCCATGTGAGGGAGAGTCACACCTCTTCATCATATCTGCCCTTTGCAAGGGTCACAGCCTTCAATAATTATCACCCTTTAAAGGAGTTACAACTCTTCATCATTTCTGCCCATTCCTTTCTACTTCCATTAATCCCTCCTTATTTCACATGCTCCCTTCTTTCTTCTTCCTCCCCCCATCCTCCTTTCAAATGAAGTTCTCTTCTCCCTTTTATATCTCATGTTTGAGGGAGTCACAACTTTTCATTTCATGCCTTTTGACCATTCATTAAATTTAATTATATTTTAATTTTACTCTTTTGATTTTAATTTTAATATTATTTTAAATAAATCCTATTCAAAGAGGGGACATTACACAATAGTTGTAGATATAGTATGTAAAATACAACAATAGGAAAAACAATGTCACGTCCCCACTTTGAACAATAATTTAATAAATAATAATAATAAAATTAAAATAAAAAAGAATAAAAATTAAAATATAAAAGAATATAATTAAAATTTGATAAGAGTTAATGAATGATCAAAAGGCATGAGATGATAAGTTGTGACTCCCCCAAATATGAGGTATAAAAGGGGAAAAGAGAACTCATTTGAAGGGGGATAATTTTAGGAATCAGAAGTACAGATCTGATTTAAATAAGAAGTGCAGATCTGATTGTGAAAGGTTGTGACCTTTTCAATATGCAGAAATAAAAAAGAGTTGCACTCTTTCATAGGGTGCTAATGGTGAAAGGGTGTGTCTCTTGCCAAAGGGCATACATGATGAAGAGGTGTGACCTCTCCCTCACATTGAGAGATATAAAGGGAAGGAATCAAAAGCATCTAGAGACAACACCATCGATCAGATCAGATCAGAATTGTTATTAAGTCACAGGCAGTAACATCATTGTTCTTAGTAGTATGCATGGGGACATTTTAAGTGTGCAGAAGATTATGGTCAACTTCCTAAGTACCCAAGTCAATAATGATGACAGAGAACTGATTATCCTATGTTGGACGACGGTGATTCCATTAGAAACATACAAAGTAGAATCTGTTATCAGAAGATTGCGATTATGACATCCTACAGATCTATCTCGAGTGTATGTTAATCCAGCGTTCTCACCATGCAGTGTCTACGTAACACAGCAATATCAATCTCAATATGCAGACAGTCAATATCAGACAGGGTTGACTTTATGAACAGTCGACTCCATTCATGATTAAGAAGGTGATAATCTCATTAAGGAGCAGCGAATAAGAGTATTAAGGTGAAACGATTAAATGGAAGTATACTACAGTGAAAGGGATATGCTTTGGTCAGCAAGTAAGAGAAGCAATTCACAACATGAACATACGAATGAATCAGCAAATCTAACAAAGGAGACATTACAACAAGGCACTTAATATGAAGGCATGAAGGGCTTAGAAGTTTAGACAAGGCTTCCTTAATAAAATTTGATATTGTTTGCTTAGTGTTTTCAAAAAAATTTAAAGTGTTGAAGGGCAATTCAGTAGAACTCCTTGCTGGTCATTTACCATGCCTGGGTTGTACCATTTAGAGGTTAATGCATTTAAGAATGATAAAATATTGATTTTTTGCTGTTTGGATTGGAATATCAGGATTTTGCAGACCATGTGATTTCAAGGACAAAGTGATAGTGTTAGTGTGAGCTGTACCACCCATTTACCAGGATGTAATATGCACATTGGGCCTTGCTAATCCTCAAATAAAGCACTGCATATGTCTGTTTTGTGGGTGTTTTGACCTCAGTCCTATCATATGGGTGTTGAACTATTGAGTTTCCAGAGTGTTTTGAGGATTTTTTATGATTTGCATTTGCTGCACTAAACTTACCTGCAGTTTCAGACCTGTATTTGGTTTGCTATCTTTTTCAAGCTTGTAAGAATTCGTTTTGGTGTGGGGAGATACTTTGGAGGAGTTTCTGGTGCCCATTAGTTGCTATTTCAGCTGGGTGGTGTTGATATGTCCTTATACTGTGTTTCTTGAATGTTTCAAGCTGGGGTGCAGTTCTATTTGTCAGTTACCAGCAAGTACAGAGCGTCATTAGACCTACAACAGTCACTTATATCATTTTCCAGAGGTATATTTCATGTTGAGTATTTGAATACTTGTTATCCATAAATATTTAAGAATCAAATCTAATATAAAACACTTCCTCATGGCTTTTTAGACTCATTTGATACATTTTGCAAAAACAAAAATGTTTTTTAAGAGATTTAAGTATTATTTTCAAGTTGTTGAGTTTTGCACAATTTTTGCCGAGCAGAAAATTTTGGGCTTGCCAAGTGCTCTCTGAGTGTAAATTTGTGAACTATGATCATAGCTATAACAACGAGCTTAAATAATGCTTTAAGGGCTATTACATCAAGGGAAAGAGAGTCCTAATGCTGTCAAATTTCAAGATCAAATACAACACAAAAAGTACATCTATTATAAACAAATTTTGAGAGTAAGTCCAAGTATTTATGTTGTCTCCCCACTCCAATTCAATCCAAGGGTCAGTTTGGTTTTCCAGTAGAGAGTCCCCTTTGAGTAGATGATGGTCCTCCATTGCTATCCTGAGTGATTATTTATATTTGATTTCAGCAACGAAAATTGTCAATTATATATAGATTTTTCTAATTTAATAATATCAATCTTTAATTATTAATTTAATAATGTTATTAATAAATTTCAAAATAAAAATTTATTTTTAAATATTAATTCATAACAAAGAATAAATTATTAATTAATAAAACCAAAAACAATGGACAAATACAAGGTTTGACTACATGAAATCTTTCGATTTTGACACAAACAACCTGCCACACAACTGGAAACAACTATTTCAACTTCGACACACAATTTTAACAAACAAAAGACAATTACTGATAATGGGAACAGGGACCAGGAGACATAGTCAAGTTTTGAACTGGAATAAAGGATGTACTTTCAAATAATCATATTTCAAGATTGTAAAACTAAGTGATAAGTATCAATCATCCTTTGAGGTGAGCATAGTCATTTAGCTCTATGTAGAGGTTAATAGCTTTGTAAAAAGGGATTAGAAGCTTCATATGCCAAATTCATGCAAGGAATCCATTTGACACTCCAGGTGAGCAGCAACTTGAGCCATTTTCTCAGTGAATCTCTGTACATGCATATGTACAGCCTTCAACAAATCAATACAAGACTCGTTTTCATTTCCATTATGCAACTTGTCTCCGTTGATCTATTGGTTATTTCAGGAAATTTTCTAATTTCTAATTACACATTTGTTTTATTTGTATTGTAATTTATTTAGTATAAAGTCAAGGATTGTATGTAAACCATTTTAACACAATATGTAGGATAATTGAACTGAACAATGGATGAATGAGAATGAGTTGCATTACTGTATGTGAAAAAGCATTTGAAGAAATGCTTTGCAAGACAATGTCTAGTACATAATGTCTTTCTAAAACTGTAGATTGCATATGCAAATGCTTTAAGTGGTTTTGCAACAGGATACAAGGCACCAGTCTGCATTTTCTAATCACATACTTAACAATTCAAAAAACATCTGATAAAGTGTCATTTATTTCTATTTATTCATTCACAATTTTCTTAAGGGTACAAATGATTTTTTTGTTATGCCTTACTTTTAGTCACCTATGCTCATTTACTTGGGAATGCCCTAATTTCCGCAAATCTGAGATCTGCCTACAATTCAACCACATAACAAACACACAATGTTTAGTTTGGGCGAATTTAGAAGAATCCGTCAAAATTGTTTGATTCTTGATTCTTTTAATCTTATGAATTTATTTTATGCTAATCTGGCAAATAGTTTTAGATGAACTAATTAAAATTGTTATGATCATTTATGGTTCATTCAGTCATTTGAATGGTTTTCACATTAACTATTGCAAATCTTCATAAGATCATTATAGGACCAGACCCCGCCAAGCCTAGCAGAGCTCAAAGTACAGAAGACAAGAGCCATCTCTTGTCTTTTGGCCTATTCACTTAGCCTTCTAATCACAGAAGCTCAGTTTTCTTTAAACCTAACTTCAAGCCTTTGAGGTTTAAGTATAATCTTCCATGAGCTCCTTAGGAAATGCCAATCTTTGATAGAATACGCCGACACACTCTTCTCAACAAACTTGAGTTTTGCTTTCAGAGGTATGCAGATTTCTTTTTGCAAATAAAAAAATTTAACAATACATTTGTCCTTATACTTATTTGTGTTACTCTATTAAAAAAAACGTCAAAAGACTTCTTACTCTTTGAGAAGAAGGAGATTTATCTAATTCATGGAAATACTCTTCATGATTATAGATTATGTAATTCATGTCTTCACAAGGTTCAAAAATTTTGCAAATCTAATATGAGGCCTCAATCCCAACAACCACTTATGACTTTCATCGATTTTAAACATATATTGTAAAGCTTACAAATTGAAATGCTGCATTGATATTCTTGTTGAATCCCTTCTATAATGATCTTTCTCATTAGTTAACAGCTAGACTCTTGCATCCTTCTCGTCACTTTGGTTTGAATAATATTTTATAATAGCAAGAATGGTTTCCTCCCTTTAAATCAAATAATATGCTAAGTTTCTTTACTTAGTGGCAGTTAATCGTAACTGCAGATGCCAATGAGCCAGAAATGTTTATCAATCAAACAATGTGCTCACTAGCTAACAATTTTTAAAAATGTGATTATAATGCATCATTGTGAAGAAATTCTTCTAAGAAAATTTAGGAATGCGGTGTCTTACATTCCATCATGCTTGCCAATAGGTTCATCATACTGAACTCCAACCCAAAATCCAGGTGCTAGAGTTTCTGCTCTTCCAACAAACATAACAACTCCCCTCTTGCCACCAGGATCAACCTCACATCTATCACCTACCTGAAAATATAAACATGAAATTAAAATGTTGAAATAACCACAATATGTTTCATGTAATTTTTATGTGAAACAGATTTGGATAAATGAGCTTCCAACTGATTAGAACTGAATGAGGATTTGGACGTTGAATTCCAAAATCACAGAATATACAATTCATGAGGTGAAAAAAGCCTATTCAAATAATCAGCTTTCAAATTCTTTAATCCATCAATTATAATTAAGTTATGGACTCTCCTCCAGCAACCCATAATGGTTTTACGTTTTTACAATGTGTAAGCACCTAGCATTGAGCATTAAAGATATTCATCATGCATGTAAGAGAAAAAAGAGAGATGATCTATCATGGTTCCCTAATGATTCTAAGTATTATTAACCACAAAAAACTTTCAAATGTACAAAAACAACCTTATCTTCTGATAATATTTCTACATATAAACCAACTAGACTGCAACAGATCACAAACAGCATCTAGCATAAACTCCAAGCTTCATCTGAATTGAGTGGCTAAGAGCTGCTAACCTCAAAAATGTCATGCTGCGTCAAATTTTATCCTTGAATAAAATGTCAAAATATGTCCCATAAGTGTTTCCTGAGATCCTATTGCTAATATGAAGCCATGGAAGGTGTCTAGTTTCCAGTGCTATAGAATATACAGGATGAGGCCAGACTAAAATATAGGCATGTGCTCATTTCCAAACTTCCATATAGGATTGATATAAGAATGCATGATCTGATTGGAAATTAGGAGCAAAAGATAATAAATCTAGATTATAAAATACATATTATCAGGAGAGCGAAAATGGATAAATTATATAACACATGCTCTAGAAAAAAATATATATTTTTTAGGCCAAATCACATTCATACTTGAGTAGTGCAATCTATATAGAAAATGAAATCTAATGGTTGGGATGGAATAAGTGATCAGGGGATGTTAACTAGTATCACAGGAAGAAATTCCAGACAGTTAGCCAATGGTAACACTCGAGATTGCATAACTGCGCAAAAAAAGACTGCAATTTCAGTTAATACTAAAGAGTATGTATAAAAGAAAGTTTATATATTCAAATAACCTACATATCCTCTTCAAAAACTATCAAATCATTTGATATGATTAAAATTCCAACTTATAACAGGCATGTAGGGTATATCCATGTACATGAAAAGAATATTTCCTTGCAAGCAGTCCAAACTCCAAACATTCATTGTAACATCCTTGATCCTCAAAATAATTTAAACAATAACAATTATGTACACGGTATTCATAACAGCATTCAGATCAACAGAACATACTCATGAGTCATAGCTGGGACAAAAGATTCTAAAATGCTTCATTTGAGGACAAACATATGAAATTTGTAATATTGACAGAATACATAAGAAATGCAATAAATGGAGATTCAAAAGAGAAACACTCAATAGTTGTTGTTGTTTTTTTGAATAAGGAAAATTCAAAATATATGTTAAACACAGTATAGTTACACAAACAAATCAACCTCCAACCATGAACTGGCTTGGGTGTGATAATTCAGCTCTTTCCATACTGCATTGCTCAATATTACAGATCAGCTAGTACAAAAAAAGACAACATCAGCAAAAGAAATACACCTAGGAGTATGTCTGCAATATCTTTTTTACAAATATTTAGAAAGAGGAACATAGGAGAATATTGTAAGACTTAGAAGTTAAATGATTCAAAGTAGTGGCATGGAGGACAGAGAAATGAAGTTACCAAAGGTGGAAAAAAATTAATAAGCATTTCTTTACCCACTGCATCCTAAGATAGGAAAAATTTTAACCAAAAATAATCTTCTGTTCAATTAATACACTGCTTGATATCGCAGATCAGCTAATACATAAAAATGACAACTTCAGCAAAAGAAATACAGCTAGGAGTATATATACATTATCTTTGTAACAAAAATTTAGAAATTTGAAAATTATGATAATAAGAGTATTGTGGGACTTGGAAGTTAAGAGATGCAAATGCGATGTAGTGGAATTGAGGATAGAGATGTTAAGTTACTGAGGGTGGAAAAAGTTTTAATAAGCCAGTTCTTTAGAAACTGCACCTAAGATATGAAACTTTTCAACCAAAATTATGATTATAAGGATGATGAAACAGAGCTGCGTTAAATTAAGCTGCTTTATGCAAGGCAATATGATATAGACTCTTTGGTGCCACTGCTTCAATGTGTAACTAATTATTTGTCTGCCCTGCAGTTCCATTCAATGGCCAGAGGAGTTGGTTAGGGAAAATGGATTTTATGACGGGTACCTTCCTCCTGTTCAGCCACTGAACTAGGCTGATGATGACCTGTATTTTTCCATTTTAATGGGGAAATAAAGGTACCTCCTTCGTGTATCAGCTCAAGGCCAGATGCCAAACACTATAAAAATTCATAACAGTAAATACACAATGATTTATCAATATATTTCATTCATATGTTTTGCTCAGGGAAATTGCATACATGCAGTCCCTCATTCTTGTTTACAATAGGATTATATAAAGTGACAAACAGTTGCTGAAAACTACCAATTGTCAGCAACTTCCAACTGTTTATATCCAAGAACTCACTAAACTGACTACAAATAAAACTAATATAATTATTTTGCTAACTACAGTGGACTAAAGAAGCCTACACACGTAGCACAAAACTCAGCCAAGGTACTTAAACTTACAGGTCGAAATCATGGAGCCGAAGGGTGGAGGGGAAGGGGGGAGGTTGGAGTAAAATGGATTGGTTAGTGGGGGTCATACCATGGACAGAGGGTGATAAACTTACCTGTGTAGTATTTAAAGGCAAAAATTTAAGAGGCTAAACTGTAGGTCAGGAACAATAGAGATGTCCCCAAATTGATCAAAACATTAATGATTTTTATTCTTAAATCACAAATATTTCTTGAAGCTATGTATTCATCAAATTTTTACTTTTCAAACAATCATTGAGGACCATAGAAAGGCCTTTACATCTGATCCCAGGCACCTAACATTTAAGAGGATAAGCATTATGTTTGTCTAAAATATATTACTATCGTAAGGTTCTAAAAAACAGTAATTAGTCAACAACAGACTACCCATGGTTTTAAAACTTGGAGTAAATGTAGACTTGCCTAATACTCAAGAGGGTTTCAAAAAAACAATCTACTCATGGGGGTTTCAAAAAAACTATCTACTCATAGCATCATGATCATACCATAATAGCATCATATACATCAAGTTTAATATCAAAACGACAAAATATTCAAGTATCATTGTTTCAACTTTCAACAATTTAAAGTTTAATCATCAAATGGATTCTCTAATTCATCATCCTCATTCTCCGCCTCCTCATCCTCCTCATCATTGACATTGACATTAGATGAACCACTGCCAATGCCACTTGCACTTGCACTATAAGTTTGCTCGCTATCCGAGTCATTTGATGAGGAGAAATGAACCAAGTTTATGTTTTAAAACTCTCTTTTAGGGTTTCGTTTTAATTTTTTAAGTGGTGGATTTGAAAAAAGAAATTAAATTTTGCAAAAACTTGGTTTTCGGGCCGCCGGATGCCCGGGTTTGACCTGGGTCCACCCGGGTTCGACTTGGTCCGAACCAAGCCTGTGAATCATGGACCCTGTCCAGACCACAAGCAAACCGGTACTAGGGGCCTAGGGGGGTGAACCTTGTAACTTAGTAAATTCTTAATACATATAATAATTATCAGCTGGTAGTTGTATTCACATGATGATGCAATATTGTACTCTTTTTGTATTTAAATTTGATACATTTTGTAACTATATTTTGAATAATTTTATGTTTTTAAGAGAATTTTAATAGTCTTTTAAGTTGCCAAGCTGCCAAGTCCAAGTTTTTGAACTATGAACTTCACATGGACTATCTAACTTTGTTATTAACCTATTCCATGAGGTGATAAGATATGTCCTCTTTGCTCTCTCTAAGATGTTAAAATAAAGGACTTTATTTTCACATCTCTCATCCATTAAAAGATCCAAAAGAAATAGGAAAGCATAAGAATTCATAATAGTAATTCAACAATGATTTCTAAATATATTTCATTCATACATTTTACTCAAGGAAATCCTTTACATGTGGTCCCCCATTCTCGTTTACAATAAGAGTATTTAAAGTGATCGACAATAATTGAGAACTACCAACCATCGGCAACTTCCAACCATTTACATCTAAGAACTCACTAAACTGACTACAAATACCACTAATATAATTATTTTACTAACTATATCAGCCATCCCAAAAAGATAGTCGTCTTCCAAATGACAAAAAAAGACAAAATTGGAAGCTTGGAGGGAAAGAACTAAACATTTACTAAAAGGGTGGTTGAGAAGACGTCCTTGGCGTTGAAGATTTATAACTACAATAGAGATCTAAGATAATATCTAACTCCTCCTCTCCACCGTGGAGTCTCTTCACTTCCCTGTCGGTGACTCTTCCTCTCCACCATGGAGTCTCTTCACTTCTCTGTCGGTGACTCTTCATGTCTATGTGGCTGACGGTGTAGTTGTGGCTGTTGGTGACTCTTCATGTCCTTATGGCTATCGGTGAAAATGTAACTGTTGGTGTCTTTTCTTCTTCCTTTTTGGTGTGTCTTCACTTGCAATTCCGCTCTTCTTCTTGGACAGATGGATAGATATATATTGCTGGCGTCTCTCGTTTGTCTATAGCAAGTTGAGAATATTGTGTATGTAGTCTGTCAGATCAGATATATTATATGTTTTCTGTGTTCTGAATTTTCAGACTTGTGAAGGTTTATAGAATGTATAAGAGATGTATCATTTGACTTCATCGTCAAGATTGATTTGTGGAGAATCAAACTTATCTTATTGAGATTGATAGTAATCTGAAACTATCAACAATTGCATTCATTTCTAGAGATATAATAAAGTTCATTTTTGAGTGGGTTGGGTTTTTCACCCTCAAGTGGAGGGTTTTCCCAGGATAAATTCTATGTATTTTGTTTCAGATTTATGTGTTGCTATAACATTAACACTTGGAGGCATATAAATTGAGGACGAAGTGGACTGCTGAGAGATGTTCTAGCGCAACCTATAGACTTCCTCTGTTGAAAGCTTCAAGTAATGGGCTCATAAGAATTCTTGTTCCTGAGTGGTCTTCACCAATTGAATGACCTTGGCCAACTGGTGCTTGGTCTTCTCATTTTCCAACTATAACTTGACAAGCTTCTCATCCTTGCCTGCAAGTCGGTATTCCTTCTCAATTAGTTCCTTTTCCTTCATTGCCACTTTAGCCTTCTCAATTTCAATGAGATGTGATTTCTAGGCTAATTGGTCTTGAAATCTCTAGATGAGTTCATCTGCTTGAGCACATAACTAATATGAAATCCATATTGATTCATCGACAGACTCAATAAGTTGACTATGGGAAACCAAATGGTCTTGCAGTAAATAGAATGATTCCTAAAATATGGACTCCATACCATAAAGAGTTGTTAGCACCTTGCCATCCCTCCCTCCAAATGAAGATGTTAACCTATCAAGTTGCCATGTTTTTACTTCAAGAATCTAGTTTTTTGGGAATCTTTTGAAGAAAAAAATTCTTTTGAACTCCTTATGACATCCTTCCTAAAGAGCACACGGTTATACTAAGAGGGGAGGGTGAATCAATATAACAACAAATTTTACCAATTTAACTTTAGTAATCACAATAGCATTATTCACTAACTTTCAACACTCATGCACATAAGAACATAATAACACAATGTTTTACGTGGAAACCCAAATGGGAGAAAACCACGGCAAATCAATGATTTTATATTATTCTTCTTTTACAATGTTTGTAGGCACCAACTCCCACAATTGAGCACCAACTCAGCAAGAGACACCAATCTCTTATTTAATAGGCACCAACCTACGAATTCTTCAATGGACAATATTGTTCTCTCTTCCTCACAAATCTGATTACATCTTCCAATCTTGACTGATGTATATCTTTCATTTACAAATCTGTTCCAAGCTTATTCTTTCTTCACAAATCGGATCACAACTCAAGCAACAAAACTTTCTTCACCAATCTAATCATTATCATACTATCATGTAATTTCTCTTTTCACAAACTATCTGCTTCATTCTGTTATAATTTTCCTCTATAACTCGATCATAAATCTGTCATGAATATGGTCTCGAATTCCACATATAAATCTGCTCATATATGCTTCTTAAGTTTACTTGAATCTGCCTCATAAATCTGCTTAAATCTGCAATTAATTCTTTCATATCCCTCCTATCAAATGTGTAATTTATCTGCTCATACTGTCTTTATCAAATCTGCTTTCTCTTCATATTAATGATCTTTGGTGCATATACTTTGTATCCTTTGAAAGCCGGTGAGTTTTTGCCACTTTTACTCGAAGAAATTACTCGCCGAGTTTTAAAAACTTGGCTAGTTTTTGCCAAAAACTTGGCGAGTCCGTGTAAAAAACTCAGCCACCTGGGAATAAAGGCCGAAAACGTCAAAAACAACATTCATTTCATCATTTTTTAACTTGTATTTTGCTGCGAGGGGGAATAATATTCTTTCAAACACTTACAAACTGATTTCCATCGATTTGAAGCAGATTTGAAGCGGATTTGAAGCGGATTTGAGGTGGGTTTTGAAGAAAAATCAGATTCCCAGGTAGGTTTTCTGATTTTTTTTCTCTGTTTCTTTAAAATATTTTATTTATTTTTTGTTGCATCTAGATGAATTAAAAATCATTCCTAAATAGTCAAAACTGATTTTGAGTGATTGGAATAAGATTTAACACTATTTTGACAAATTTTGTTGAATTTTCCACTATTTTTTTGAAGAATTTCTAGTTTTTTCAAAAAATCAAACCCTAATAGTTTTGTTTTTTTTTAAACTTTGAATGATGTCTAAAATTATTTAAACTAATTTAGATAGATTGCTAAATTGTTAAACTAAAATATTAACTTTGTCTTTTCACTTTGTATGTGTAGGTTAATAGTTAACCATTAATTCAGTATAGCAAATTCAGGGTATGAATGGCCACTAGAACCATGTCCATCTGGATATATAGGCACCCGTCCTAAAAGTGTTAGAGATAGGGCTTGGAGGTGGTATGCCTATGAAGGACTAGACCTTGGGTCGGTGATTTGCATTAAATGTGAAAAAGTATTTCATAGAGGCATAAACCGCCTCAAATACCACCTTGCAGGCATCGAGAAGCATGATGCTAGGGTATGTCCTGAGGCCACCGAGGAAATAAAAAGAGACATTAATGCCATACTTTCAACTAGGAAAGAGATGAAATTGCAAAGGGAGAGGGCAAAACTAGCCATGAAAGCAGCCATAACTAAATCTCAAGGTGCTTCAATTGACATTGAAGACGAAGAAGAAGCACTTCAGGGCATAGTGGGCTCTCGTCATGGCCCACGTATCCGCAAACTCAACACCACCTCGGCCACCACTTCCGCTTCCTCTAGTAGAGTACCTGCTACATCACCACCAGGGACACAGTCTATAGGTAGTTATTTTGTGCCCAGGAACACACCTGGAGCACAACCATCATTAGAGGCCATTGGATGGAATAGGGAGGCACATGAGAAAACAAGCATTGCAGCTGCTGATTTTTGGTACTTCAACAACATCTCGTTCAATGTGGCAGACAATCCTTATTCGTTAAATTTGGTGACCGCAATGACAGTTTCGAGAAAAGGGTACAAAGCCCCTTCTAGAAAGGATTTCAATGGGAGGTTAGTAAATAGTCCACTTGATTTCATTTTTAATTGTTTTTCTTGTTTATTAAATCAAAATTGTGTACTAAGACCTAATTTCACTTTGTTCTTGTAGGTTGCTCACAAATGCAGTTGACAAGGCAAAGAAGTGGTGGAAGCCCAAAGAAATGAATGGAGAAAATATTCCTGCACCATTCTTTCTGATGGGTGGACAGATGGCAAAAACCGCACCATTATTAATTTTGGTTGATGCTTCCAATAAGGTGAAAAATGCAGAAACATTGGCTAGAATGTTGGAGCACATTGTCATGGAGGTGGGAGTAGAGAATGTGGTGCAAATCATCACAGATAATGCAGCAACATATGTAGCAGCAAGTAGAATCCTTTTGAATTATCACCTTTAGCAATATTTTCATTTGTTGTGGCTTTGTTTTTCTTGGTTGTATCTTTCTTAAGAAAAACTTATTTTGCAGGTAGAATCCTCCAAGATAGGCGCCCCACATATTTTTTGGACACCTTGTGCAACACATGTCCTTGACCTTCTTTTGGAGGACATAGGAAAACTTGATTGGGTGACTCAAGTTGTTCAAGATGCACGGAGGATCACGAAATATATTTACAATCACCCTTGGGTTCTGTTGATGTGTTTTTTAGGCACATGTGAACACAAAATAAAATATCCAAGAGTATCTTATCCTCTCTTGAACAAAATCTCTCAGATGCCGAAGATTAGCTTAAGGATCATTCGAGACGACTCCAAGGTTCATGAATGTAGGGTCACTACGTGTGGATAAGCTCAGTTGGTTGATGTGATTGCTGGTATCACAAGGGGACTTACATTCGAATGCCTGAATGCTTGATATGCTGGAACTTAGATCATCCGATGTTACAATATGGTGATGCTTTTGATCCTAAACTAGCTCGAGTTTTTTTTTTTAATAGCAAAGGATGAGGGGTTGAGAGAATCTATTCTAATCCTAAGAATGTAGGAAGATGAGTGAATGATTAGCTGGAATCCGACCAAGCGAGGTCTCACCATCAAACTAAACAATTTGACACAAGCTCAGTGCAATCTTCTAATGACAATTCAAAGATATTCAAATCATTACCATCAAATATTGATCACCATTCAAGTTAATGCATAAGCAATGGACGTATAACGATTCGAAGTTAAGCTCATATCACTACAGTTGACCACGCAAGGCACACTTACAATCAGCAAGATGCTAGTGGTATGGACAAAACAGATTCCACACAAATACAATCAACAAATTCCTCCACTCAATTTAATCAACATGAAAGCAAATTGAGAAGTAAAGACCATGTGAGTTGTTGAAGCAACAAATCAAATTCACTATAGCTTCAATGAAATCAATTGTTCTCTACAACAAAGTTTGGCAACAATCTTTGCCTTCTCCTAATCTAATTTCTATTCTAACTGCTATACTATTCTCTCCTATTACTAACTATTAGCTATTCTACTCGCTATTAACCTTTACAAATGAAGAGCTTGAGCTTTATATAGAGAGTTCATTTACAATTAACAGCCAGGATCAAATCTCTATCAACGGCTAAGATTTTACAATGAAAACCCTAATTAGGGTTTGTTACAACAAACTCTCTTTAGCCAATGAGAAAATTACGTTCAATGAGCGTGGACCAATAGATAAGGGTAGGTGCCTCAGAGTTTGTGCCATCACTGGTGAGTCAAGTTCATTGAATCAAGACATGCTGAGGTGGACCTTTCTGACTGGAGGAATAGTGACTGGGACGATGACTAGGATTCCACCTTTATCTTGCACTTTGAAGGCTTGATAGATCATCATTATGAAGATATTTCTTGATACTCAACATTATCCAGCTTCAGTGATGATGACAATGATCTTTTAACTTTGATTAAACACTTCTGAAACTATCTGCTCTTGAAGGCTTCAATCATAGATGTGCAAGGTGTAGACCTTAGTTTTGAGGTATTGATGTACTTCTGATGTCACCATTGTCTTTCTCCTTTGAAACTCCAAACTCCTCTTGTGACTCTCTTCATGTCGTTGAACATTTCTTGTGTGATTTGCTTATTTGTTTCCTCATTTCTTGCAAAACAAACAAGCGAGTATCAAATACACTTGATATATAGATTTAATAAGAACATATAAAGAGAAATCGCCCTCATGAAGCGACACTTGAAGTTGTTTTTCGCACGTGGTGAGAAGCTCTTAAAGTCTACTCCCAAGCCTCGGCTCATTAAGTTTGCCTTGCTTCTCATGAAGTGATCTTTGAATTCTCATCTTTCATCCTTTCAACTTAAAATGATTCTTTCCAATCATCAAATCTCTTTCAATGTAGTGGTCCTGTAGTCAATCTTGCAAATCCACCCTCAATTAGGAACACATGAAGTAGAATTCACTCCGTAACGTTTACACTTGAAATTCGCCCTTGAAGCTCAGAACATGAAGTTCGCTCTCCTCTGTCCATTCGTGAAGCTCACTATCGCATGTTGAGTTTGTGAAGTTCAATATGAAATTTGCTCATACATGCTAATTCATGAAGTTGAGGTTTGCTCATGTAGGTTTGAAGATGAAGATTGCTCTAGATGGTGTGCATGTGAATCTTGTTTCAATCACCTTCCTTGCTTGTCTTTCTCAATTCATGAGGTTTACTTGTATGAAATTCCTTTCATTTCCTTGTGCATGAAGCTGGTCCAAATCTCACTTTTCATTATCACTTTGACTCCCAAATCACTTTTCTCAAGCATTGAATCAGCTCGAAGCAAAAATCGCTCTTGATCTCTTGCACATAAAATTCGCTCTTATATGCTTCAAGGTGAAGTTTAAAGTTTGCTGTTATATCATGAATCTTGAAATCCGCTGTCCTAGGTGAATTCATGAAATTCGCTCACCTATATGGATTCATGAAGTTCACTCTTTTACCTCACTTCATGAAGATGATTTTTGCTCTTGTAGGCTTGATCGTGAAGTTATAAATCGCTCTCCTTCTTGAACTCATGAAGTTCATTCTTAGTGGTTCGCTCCAATTTGCTCAAATATGAAGTTGACATTCTCTTATAGGCTTCAAGCATGAAATTCATTTTGATCACCTAGCATCTTCATGTAATCATGGAATTCACTTCAAATATGTCACTCAAGAAATTCGCCTTAAATCTTAAGGTCTTGAAGTTCGCCTCAAAAGGTGAACTCATGAAGTTATAAAATCGCTCCAAAACAGCAACTCATGAAGTTCAAGTTCGCTCCAAGGGGTGAAATTATGAAGTAGTTTCAAACATGAAATCCGCTCCAAAAGTCTCCAACCTGAAGTTTGCTTGTGATTATCAACTCATAAAGTTCAGTCTTGCATGTAATTCGCTCCTCCTTCTTGATTCATGAAGTTCGCTCTCAACCTTGAGGTCATGAAGTAGCTTCATGTGTGAATTTCGCTCCAACTCTCTTGAACCTGAAGTTTGCTCCTAATCACTCAAACCTGAAGTTCGCTCCAAAACAGCAACTCATGAAGTTGTGAGCTTCGCTCCTAACCATCAACCCATGAAGTTCCAGCTCACTCCAAGGTAGCAATTCATGAAGTTCGCTTCACTTTGCCAAGTCATGAAGTATACTTGCAATTTGCAACTCATGAAGTTCATGTTGTCTAATTTGCTTCATCCCTTTATTCCTAACTTTACTCATGAAGACTTGAAGATGTAAATTGGCCCAATCATGAATTTCGCTCCGAAAGTTCAATTTATGAAGTTCAACTTCGCTCCAATACATGAAATCATGAAGTTCAAGTTCGCTCCTCTACATGAAGTCATGAAATGAAGTTCAAGTTCTCTCCTCTACATGAAGCCATGAAGTTCGCTCCTAAAGGCAAAGTCATGAAGTTGTGAACTTCACTCCTAACCATCAACTCCCGAAGTAGGAATTTCGCTCTAATGTCTTATTAGCATGAAGTAGGAATTTCGCTTCAAGCTTGCAACTCATGAAGTAGGGAATTTTGCTCCCAAAGGTCAACTCATGAAGTTCGCTTCAAACTACAAAGTCATGAAGTCCGCTCCAAGACTCCAACTCATGAAGTTCACTTCAAAAGCCTCAAACCTGAAGTTCACATTTCGCTCCAAAACAATAACTCATGAAGTTTGCTTCAAAAGCCTCAAACTTGAAGTTCGCTTGGAAACTTAAAGTCATGAAATTGATATTCACCTATGTAGTCTCGAGCATGAAGTTTGTTTCAATCACCTTGCAACTCCATGGAGTCATGAAATTCACTCCAAATCTGTCAAACCTGAAGTTCGCTCCAAAACAGCAACTCATGAAGTAGGAGATTCGCTCCAAAACACAAAGTCATGAAGTTGATTCTTGATTTCTCCAACATTAAGTAAGTGCTCACAGATTTCTCAATTCTTCCATCTTTATCATGAAGAAGTTCGCTCCAAATCCTTCAAGCATGAGGTTCACTCTGATTTGTTAGTTCATGAAGCTCGCTTCAAAACATGAAGTCATGAAGTTGACTTGCTTCACTAAGCTTGTGAAGTCCACTTCGGATTGTTCCCTTGAAGGTAAATGTTATCACTTCACCTCTTCAAATCCACTTATGAAGGCTTGAGTAGGAAGTTCGCCCCATATCTCTCCAACATGAAGCTCGCTCCAAAGTTGCAACTGTTGAAGTTTGACATGAATTTTAGTTACATAAGGAGTGTTCGTGAAGTGAAACTTGCTCCCCAAGAGTAGCATTTGAAGAGACCCTTAAATAACAAATCTTTCTCACTCATGATTGAACTCATCATATCTAGACTTTGGAAACCTACTTACTTCACACTTATGCAAAACAATCCACCTAACTCCTAGCCATTTAAGCGTTGATACCTCTCTAATGCAAAGGCTAATAGCTAAGACTCAACACTACCTAGAAAGCACGACAAAAGTGGGGGTCCTCATTTGCAATGGGGCGATGTGTGAATACCTCACAATAGGTTCTACATTTGATGAGAGAGCACACCCAAAGCAGAGATTTGGTGAGAGTCGGTGTCACAAGGTTTGCAACGATTATCTTGACGTTGCAAAGCATTCTTGCTGCATTGACTCCTTTGAAACAAATGTTTGTGAGTCAAGCACGGCTAGACTCACCTTATTCAAAGAAGGCTGAAAGAGAGGGTGTTGCATGCATAGTCTTTGACAACCATTTTGCACAAAAGGCTGCAGAGATTGTGAAGGTAACTTCAAAAGTTGAATTTTTAAATTATTCTTGATTCAAGTTGTATATGGTGAAAATGGATAACAACAATATTGAAAGACTAAATGAATTCAACCACAAAACCCTAGCCTAACAACAACAAAGATCCACCATAACATATGAAGATTACCTAAGACAATGCAAATCAAATGAAATCACAAAGATTATACCATCACATGTCCAATAGCGTTTGAATCTCCATTCTTCCTATCTCCATTGATCTTGCTTGATATATTTGCTCTCAGATTTTATGTGCACAAGAGCTCAACAAAGAACGGAAATGTGGTTGCAAGTAGGATCTCATATGAAAAGCGTAGTGTAGTCAAGTGCATAAATTGATTAGTCAGGGTCTGATAATGAAGGAAGCATCTCCTTATATAGAAGACACCATAAGAAATGGAGGGATAAGATTGAGAGGTGTAAAAAAGGTCGGCTATGATTAGAGGGTAGGTAAAGAAAATAATAAAATAATGAAAGGGTAGGTAGTGTAGGAATTAAGAGATGAATGACATGTGTCATGGGTAGAAAAGGTTAATAAATTAATTAAATAAATAAAGATTTATTTAATTAATAGAGGAAGTGGGATTAATTAAATAAATAAGATATTTATTTAATTTAGGAAAGGATAATTTAAATAAATAAAAGTATTTATTTAAATGAGAAATAAGGCTAGAAGAGGATAAATGAATTAATTAAATAAATAAAGATTTATTTAATTAATAGAAGAATTAGGCTAAAATAGTTAAATAAATAAAATATATTTATTTAATTAGACTGGACAATTTTAGGTGTCTACATTTTGCCCCTCTTTGAGACAATGTAGCTTGTCGCGTTGTTTCAAAGAAGAAATATGAACTGATACAAAGTTGCCCCAAGATGGAAATGATATGCCCCCTCGAGAGATTGGATGAAAATGTCTAGAAAGGCTAGAAAGGTCGCAGACAATCTCTCGATAAGAAAGAAAGGCTAGAGTGGACTGACCGGATAGAATAGAGTGACAAAGTCACGGGATAAAAAAGACTGACTCGGGAGACGAGGGCTAGGACTAGGGCTAGGGCAGCCTATAAGATAGACTACGAGGGAAATACATCCTCATTGTCATCCACACATCCAAGAGATCAGAGTGCAAAGCGAGATAGAGCAGCAGCAGTCAGCAGCGATGGCATTGGTTCACAGATTCGATCGCGTTCGTCGATATCAAAGGCCAGCAGATGCAGGAGAGTCGGTAAATACCACAAAACCTCCTTGTACTTTGTTGTAATAAATGTTGTCATTAATGCATGCTAGGTAGCGCATTTAATGCATGTTAGAATAATGTCCAAAAAATGTCAAAACGTCGAGGTGAGTCTGTGCTGGTGCCAGGCGCGTCTATGCTAGCTAGGCGCGTCTGTGTTTGTGCCAGGCGCGTCTATGCTGGGAAAAGCGTCTGTGTCAGATGCGAGCGCGTCTGCGTTGTTCAGGCACGTTTGTGAAATGTGGGCACGTTTGTGCAGAACAAGCGCGTCTGTGCAGAGCATAGGCACGTCTGTGTATTTTAGGCGTGTTTATGCAGTCTTTAAGCGCATTTATGTCATGAAGGCGCGTTTATGCAGTCTTTAAGCGCGTTTATGTCATGAAGGCGCATTTATGTCTTCAAAGTCAAATCGGCAGTTCTATGATGAACATACGCTTTCGATTGGATAAGCTACTGAGAGGATACACTCAAGCAGGTCCTCTAGGGAAGACTAGGATAGCAAATAGGGCTAGGATTGACAATTTTGTGATAGAACATACGTTGCCAATTAGGAAACTACTCAAGAGGATTCACTCAAGCAAAGGTCCTAGGATAGGATAGATCAAGGCACTTTGTGATGAACAGTGAGTACCAAGACATAATACTTTGTGATGAACAGGGAGTACTAAAATATGAGCAGCACTTTGTGATGAACAGTGAGTGCAAATGTGAGTAGCACTTTGTGATGAACAGGGAGTGTAAAACACGTAGTACTTTGTGATGAACAGGGAGTACCACTAGGATAATCAATAACACTTTGTGATGAACAGGGAGTGTCACTAGAATAGAAGCAACACTTTGTGATGAACAGTGAGTGTTACTAGGATAGAGTACCATATGCACTTAGATAGAAAGTAGCATTTTGTGATGAACAGTGAATGCCACTATGACTGACATGATTGATTTGCTTGACTGCAGGAGTATCTGCCTATGTTGGAGTCGCGAGAGAGATTCCCGTCGACTCAGAGGTTGCGACCAGAGTTGACATTTGAGGACAGGATTGCCATTGAGGGTATGGGTTTGCGATATATTATGTATGTGCCTGAGTTTCGGGCGAACATGGGGTTGTTGACTGCGCTAGCTGAGAGATGGCACTCAGAGACGTGCACTTTCCATTTGCCGATGGGTGAGATGACAGTCACCTTAGAGGATGTTTACAAGATTCTGTGGGTACCGATCGATGGGGAGCTAATTCCTTATGATCGAGAGGGAGATAGGGAGGCCCTGAGACGAGTGTTTCAGGATCCCGGACTAGAGATGAGAGCTGGACATGTGGCATGGGACACGATGACAACGACAGGACTGGCACTACCAGCAGTGCTAGGAGGAGTGATCAGTGGGTTCTTGTGTCCAAACAGGGTGACACGAGGGTTGGCTGTGGGTTGGGGGAGCACCTTGGAGACACTGGTTACACAGCACACCAGATATGCCTGGGGACCATGTGTGCTGGCACACTTGTATTATGAGCTACATCAGTTTGTGTATCATGGATCCGTAGGATTGGGCTGCAGAGTGACATTGTTGCAGGTATGGGCCTATGAGCATCTGCCAATACCCGACCGATACACTTCAGGGGCAGGGGTCATGGACGCAGTTTTGTTCATCTGTATGATATGATTACCTCACAGCCACAGATTGGTAGGTTGGAGCACTGGCGTCGAGTCCTGGATGAGATCGACACTCTGATATGGAGGTTGTACCTTGGGTGCGAGCAGTGGGAGGACGTAGTGGATCTACCTTATTCTTTCCGAAGCAGATATCTGATTGGGCGGAGGCCCTATGTATTGGAGAGACAGCTGATTGACAGGGTATGCAGGCAGTTTGGCAGTATTCAGCGGATGCCACGGGGTTCCAAGATGTATGCTCGGACAGTCAGAGATCAGGCACACTTTGGGCCATTATTGTTGTATGATCAGGCCGTGACGCAGCTAGTAGAGATGGTGTTGATGCCATGGGATATGTGGCCAGAGATTGAGGATGCAAGCATGGATGCAGAGTACACGGCATATTGGGTTGAGCATCCCTTTCCACGACTGATAGACCTAGGGGAGGTGATAGATGGAGATGGTGGGGGGAATGGAGATGATGATGGAGATGGTGGAGGTAGAGGCCGACGGAGGAGGCGGGGTGCAGTTGGAGAGAGGAGGGTGGCTCCACGGAGAGATGGTGGGGAGAAGAGACAGGCTCGGGTGGTGAGGGGTCGCGATGGATTGCCACTACAGGTGCCAGCAGCACAGGGTCCTAGACAGGTGCAAGGACAGGGGCAGAGGCAAGTACAGGTACAGGCACAGGCACTAGTACAGGGGGAGCCACAGGCAAAGGCACAGGGAGCCGAGGAGGAGGATGAGCTCCTTGAGCTGAGGGAGATCTACCAGGGACAGGCAGATGAGATTCAGGACCTGGAGAGGGAAATGGCTGGGCTCATCCAGTGCTATACTGAGGCTGAGACAACGCTGAGGGCTAGGAGGCAGGCGGCAGAGGATACAGGGGCTGGATATGCCTATGTTCTACAGGCAGGGGAGGAGATAGGTTACTGGCGAGACCTATATTACAGGGTAGTGCCACCAGAGCAGTGGGTGAGGAGCTTCCGCAGACCATCGCGGACAGCGACAGCTACGGGGGGGAGCCAAAGGAGACAGGCGTCCAGCGGTGGGGTTATGGGTCCTCCACCACCACCAGATAGAGGGGACAAGAGGGATGATCCTAGGGCGGGTCCTTCTAGGGCTCAGACTCCGTCGAGGCCAGGCGGCTCCGAGGGAGGGAGTTCATCATAACCGTAGAGGGCTCCCTATGTATCAGTGTGTTGTACCATTTTGTATTATGATGTAGACACCTTCGAGTGATTTTGTAGCCATATGATTTTGACATCATTGTATCATGACACTTTATATATATATATGAGATGATTCATCTTTGCGACAGCTATATGCATGCGTACCTATGTGATGAGATGTTTCATGATGTATGTTTTTATGTGATGGTTCCGACATGGATGCAAATATATACATGATGAAATGCAATATTTTTGTTCTTTTATGTTTTTAATATGTTATGCATATGCAAATGTGAATGTATAAAATGTTAATGAATATGATAATGCAAATGATTATTTACATGATGAGAATATAAAGTGTGCTAGCATGTGTTGTGTGCAGGATGTGATGCAATTGTGATATCTATATGTATGTTTGAAATGCCTAATATGTGGCAATGTAGGTGCAACTACATGAAATGCAAATGTTTTTGGTGTGTCATTATACTCAGTCAAGTGATAATGGGCTACACGGACTCAAGAAGGACGATGGAGGTCAATCCAGAAAGGGGGATGGAAGATAGAAGATATGAAAGTGAAAGAGCTTCTTGTGCGTTATCATCATTGAGCTTTATTATGGCAAGTAGGTTATGACAATCAAGGCATATGTTCGACCCAGAAAGTCATTGTACCTGTTTGTATGGAGATAAGACAATCACAAACAAGGAATGCCCCAGTTCATACTAGACTCTCAGTGTCCTCATATCCTTGGACAAGTCATAGCATTACTAAGAGACAATCCACAGACAACAAAGAAAAATAGGTGACAATACCCCATCCTCGCCTTTCTAGTCAAAGACAGCTTGGAGATAGAATCTCTAGTCAGAGACATCTTGGAAAAGATAAAAGACATGTCACCAAAAGATGAAATCAAAAGAAAACCAAGACTCGACACCAACATCCACTATAGTCCTCAAGTTTAGTGTCTCTTGTCACTTGTATAAGTCTTATTTGATTGTGGTCACAATGTTTACTTTCACAAAAAGGATAGATCGCACTGAACCATATGTTGTCTGAGTCTGTTGAGAGATTTGATTTGTCGAAGCCCATTATTGTTGTTGTGTCTCATCTAAAACTGACTGAATCCATGAAACTGATACTTTATTGCGGAGAAGATGGAACTTTATTGCGGATCGGCAATGCAAGATGTTGCTTTATTGCGGATTGTGCGTGGATAGACTGAAGAAAAGTAAAAGAAATAGTACTCCTCAGAACGTGCAATGTTCTCAGTTCCACACCCATTACTAAACATAGGATTTGCCTTAGCCACAGATAGGACCTGATTTATCATGAATGGAGAAAGATGAAAAGGGAGGTTATTATGGATGGCTAACCAATCTTGGGTAGATCAATAACAAGCCATGATGGGAATGTTAAAGTTTATTGTGGATGAATAGGTTGTGAGTGTGTGCAAAGTGAAAGGATGAAATGGAATCCTGAAGGAGGGAGGAGCAATGTCTCTACGCATGGCGTCGGTGACCCGGTTTTCACCATGGTACTTGCCCAAGGCGCCACCAAAGGGGTTTTCACCGTTGGACGAAATGTTTTTCTTTACTTTTTTGATTTTTTTTTTTTTGTGTCACAAGGGACCTGTTTGCCAAGTTTTCACCAAGTAACGATTTTTTATGTTTTATGATTTTTTTGTATTTTTGAATTAGGATATTCCGAAGAGCTATGTGTAAAACTTGCGAAGGTGCATGTTGTTGATAGGATCCTCTAAATGTTCACCCTCTGTGGTTGAGAGCTGATATGCCCCAGATCCATATACTGCTGTAATGATGTAAGGACCAAGCCAGTTTGGTTCAAACTTGCCCTTCCTCTCTCTATCTTGCTGATTTTTTGGGTTTTCTCTGAGAACCAAATCACCTACCTCAAATGTGCGAGGCTTGACTTTGTGATTGTAGCTGCGACTCATTCGTTGTTGATAAACCTTGAGATGATTAAAAGCAGTTTGTCTTCGTTCATCCAATAGTTCAAGTTCTTGTAAGCGAGAGACCCTATAGTCTTCATCACTGATAATGTTTTGCAAAGAGACTCATAAAGAGGGTAGCTCGACCTCAATAGGCAAGATAGCTTCAGTGCCGTAAACAAGTGAAGAGGGTGTAGCTCCTGTAGGTGTGCGGACACTTGTGCGATAGACCCAAAGTGCGGGGTTAAGTTGGATGTGCCAATTACGGCCAGCATCGTCGACTGTCTTTTTAAGATTTTAAGGATTGTTTTATTAGATGCTTTAGCTTGACCGTTACCTTGGGGGTAATATGGTGTGGAGAAACGATGGGAAATATGGAAACGGTCACAGAGTTCACAAACATCCTAATTTTTAAAGGGATGCCCATTATCAATGATAATGGAAACAGGAATACCGAATCGACAAATGATATAGTTGAGAATGAATGTAGCAATTTGTTTTCCAGTGACTTGCATGAGAGGCGCGGCTTCGATCCATTTTGTGAAATAATCTATGGCAGTGATAATGAATTTATGACCGTTAGAGGATGGAGTGTGAATCTTGCCTATGAGATCGAGTCCCCACTAACAAAAGGGCCAAGGAGTCGCAATTGGTTGAAGTTCTTGTGCTAGCGCATGGATGAGGTCTCCATGAAGTTGACATTGCTTACATTTCCTGACAAACTGATATGAGTCTTTTTCCATATTGGGCCAGTAATATCCAGTCCTGATAAGTTTCTTGGCTAAGGTAGGACCACTAGAATGTGGACCACATATCCCTTCATGTACTTCACGTAACGCAATCTGAGCTTCGTCGCTTTCCAAACATCTAAGAAGAGTGCCATCTAGACCTCAACGGTATAGGACATCGGCTAAAATGACGTATCAAGAAGATTGGCGAATGAAAGTGCGACGTTGGTTATTGGATAGGTCAGGAGGAAAGGTATTATCACAAAGGTATGTGAAAATGGAACCATATAACTAGGACTCAAGACCGATGACACATATTATCTCAGTAGGAGTGATTTCATATGAAGGAACCAAAAGGTTATCCACCAAGAACTCATAGCGGGTCTCATTCGGAGGTAGATCGATCAGTGAAGCAATTGTAGCCATGGCATCTGCGGCTCGATTGTGCTCTCTTGGTATCTGCTCAAAGTCTATCTTTGTGAAATGTTGTTTAAGGTCATCCACCATTCTTTTGTAAGGCATTAATTTCTCATCCTTTGTTTGGTAATCATCAGTTGCTTGACGAATTACAAGTTGAGAGTCCCCAAAATTCCTGGATCTTCCACTGAACTGCAATCCGTAATCCAATTGTTAATGCCTCATATTCTGCTATATTATTAGTGCAAGGAAATGATAATCGATATGGTTTTGGTATAGAATCCCCTTGAGGAGTTATGAAGAGGATGCCAGCTCCTGCCCCATGCTGTGTGTATGAGCCGTCAAAGTATAGTTGCCATGGCTTCCCATGTGACACTGTTAAAATGGATTCATCTGGAAATTCTGAAATTAAAGGAACATCATCTATCATGGAGGCATCTGCTAACTGATCTGCGATAGCTTGTTCTTTCATTGCTATTCTGTCCACATACTCGATGTCAAATTCACTCAGGATCATTACCCATTTAGCTAGTCGCCCAGTAAGCGTTGCTTTATTGAGAAGGTATTTCAATGGATTGATCCTTGCAACCAACTTAGTCTTATGAGTTAGCATGTAATGTCGCAATTTCTGCGAAGCAAAGACCACGGCGAGACATGCACGCTCAATTGGTGTGTAATTTAGCTCATATCCCACCAATGTGCGAGTGATATAGTATACTGCCTTTTCTTTGCCCTCAGCAACTTGTTGTGCTACTAAGAGTGCCCCCAGTGCTGTTGAAGTAGCTGATATGTATAGTAATAAAGGCTGATCTGGAACTGGTGGTATCAAAACTGGCGGATTCAGAAGATAATCTTTGAGTATCTGGAAAGCTTGTTGACAGTTATCATCCCATTTGAATTTGATGTTTTTATGTAGCAAGTGCTGAAAGGGATTACATTTGTCTGCAAGTTGTGCTATGAATCTTCGTATGGATTGAAGTCTCCCTTGCAAAGATTGAAGTTGACTGATGTTTCGTGGTGGTTGCATCTCTAGGATGGCCTTGACTTTTGCTGGATCAGCTTCAATTCCTCTTTTTGATACAATGAATCCCAGGAGCTTCCCGGAGGTTACTCCAAAGACACATTTCTTGGGGTTTAATCTTACCTTATATTTTTCCAACCGATCAAAGACGATTGAAAGTATGTCCAAATGTGTATCTCTGTCTATTGATTTACCCAAGAGGTTGTCAACATAATCTTCCACAGTTACATGCATGAGATCATGAAAGATACTAGTCATGGCTCTTTGATATGTAGCGCCTGCATTTTTTAGCCCAAAGGGCATGACATTCCAACAGAAAGTTCCCCAAGGACAAGTGAATCCTGTTTTGTACTGGTCTTCGGATGCAATTTTTATTTGATTGTAACCAGAGAATCCATCCATCAAGGATAACATCGCATGACCTGCTGTGAGATCGACAATCAAGTCAATATTTCGTAACAGAAAATCATCCTTAGGACAAGCTTTGTTGATGTCTCTGAAATCTGTACATATTCTGATGCTACGATCTGGTTTACTGACAGGCACTAAGTTGGAGATCCATTCAGGATAATCAATTGGGCATATGAATCCGACATCCAATAATTTCTCAAGTTTTGCTTTGACGAGTAATGCCACTTGTGGATGCATCTTTCTTAATTTCTGTTTCACTGGTTTTGCCCCCGATTTAACTGTCAAATGGTGCATTACCAAATCCGGATCCAATCCAGGCATATCAGCGTATGACCATGCAAAGTTGATTTGTCGTTCCGTGAAGAAACTTATGAATTTTGACCTTTCTGATTCTGTCAAAGATTGAGCTAGGAATATGTTGTGTGGAACTTCTTTGGTGCCAATATTTGTTTTGATAGTCTCCTCTACCAACATGGATGACTTTTCCTCATATGATGCTGGGAGAATGTCGAGCCTTCCATCTTCGGGTGCCTCAGAGAGGTTTTCGCCCTCAGATACGTCCTTTCTTTTTACTTTTTTGGGGTCAAACAGCGCCACGGTGTGGTTTTCGCCATAAGACCCTTGGTTTGTTTTTATTTTTATATTTTTGCGACTGGAAGGTCCGACACCCTCACCAAAATATGCCACGCTGTTGAGTTCTATAGCGTATCCCGCTTTATGGTCCCCAGGGGGAATATCCTCTCATATGCCAAGATAGTCAATAAGGGCTTCATCATTTTGGAATGTTTCAAACTGTGCAGGTCCTTCATGGTCCGAGTCAATAAGTTGGTGGTGAACAAGGGGAAGGCCTTTGATGTCTTCAAAGTTAGCGGGGTTAAGAGTGAAGATGTAGTTATATTCAGGTATGTCGAGGTAGTTATCGAGGTCATCATTGGCACTCTCCTCATCAGTCTCAATCGTGAATGAATCCAAATTATCATCACTAGTAGCGCATTCCGGGACAGGTGTTCTCATTCTATGTGATTTCAACCCAAGACCTAGGGGCAAAGACTGTATGGGATCCTCTGGGGTTGTTTCTTGACCAACTTTGAATTTCCTATTAAATTCCTCTTCTTTTGTTGGTTCACTTGGTTCTCTGAATGTCTCGATGAGCTCATAGTCACTAGAGGATTTGTCTGAACCCCATTCCCATTCATTGGAGTCTGTGGAATAGCGATTCTCTTTTTGAATTTCGGCAACTTTGATTTGTAATGCTTCTTCTGTCCTTTGAGTGTGGACCTTGGAAGTTACAAAACCAAGTCCCTTCGAGCATTCCTTTTTGAATGTCAATTCAAGTTGTAAAGGTTCAATGATGCCTTCCTTTCTTAACCCAATAGGCTTCTGCCATCATACCCAAATTTTTGTAGAATCTTGAACCCTTTGCCATACTTCTCGCATGGTATACTGATGTGATCTTGTGTATCATTTTCAAGGTCTTTGTAACGCATTTTGTATAAGTCTTCCTCTTCTAGTTCACCCCATTTTTGAAAGATAGTAGGGTCCCATTTGAGTATAATGATAGACACCTGCTTATTAGGATGTGGTCTTCCATATTCTTTTGGTGAACTCATGACTTGTTGTAAGTACATGGTCTGATTCAAAGTGTATTCACCCATGCCCTTGTCCTGGAATTTGCCCTTAAGTTCACCTTGTTTTGATGTCGAAGGTTTTAATGACTCAGGATCAATGTATGCAGAAGAAGGAACAGCTTCGCGATTACTGGGAATGATGGTCTCAGTTTTTGGTCTCAAGTTATTGCAATATATGAATGGATTAGGATCTCCATTAATTGTTATTTCAACTCCATTGTGAGGTAACTTGATGTATTGGTGATATGTAGATGGGACTACCCTCATTTCATGAATCCAAGGACGTCCTAGCAATATGTTGTATGTGAGATCAAGATCTAGTACTTGACAAACCACATCCTTTGTAACTAGCCCAACTCTGAAAGGTAAGGTGATTGTGCCCTTGGATGAACACTCTTCATCATCATATGCTTTGATGGTAATTTTGTTCGTAGAATTCACAGCTTTGTCGGAATATCCCAATTGTTTAATAGTGCTCAATGTACAAATGTTTAGACATGCTCCTCCATCTATTAGGACTCGTTTGATTCTATGTTTGTGTATGAAGGCTTCAATGTGTAATGGTGCATTATGTGGCTGACTTACGGAGGCGTCATCGACTTCTGTGAATGTAAGAGAGTGTGGAATGGAAAGGTATCCCACCATGGCTTGAAACTGGTCCACGTTCAAATCAGTAGGAACGGCAGTGTCTCTCAAGATTTTGTCAAGAATGGCTTTATGTGCGGGAGATATGCGTAAGAGCTCAAGGATGGAGATAAGCGCGGGTGTCTTCACTAACTCTTCTACAAGATCGTACTCAGGCTTGGTTGATGAGGAAGCAGTGTTTTTAGCTGGAGCACCTTGCAAAGTGAATTTACCTCGACGAATTGTAACATTACATTCACAGGTACGTTCGGAAGAAGATCCAATGCCTTTTAGGACAATCTTGGGTCTTTGGGTAGAATTTTCAGGCGTTTTGTCCTTGATGATAATGGTAGAGACATAATTGTCCATCGAGATGTGATTGATAGTTGAATCATAGTTATAGGATGCTCTGGTATAGTTGGTCTGGTCATCTGTGGCTACAGCTTTTCCCTTGTCATGCTTTGGGAATGGTTCCTTAAACATTTCATGTTCTTAATTGGATGAGTGTCCTTCAATCTCAATGTCACCTCTATCAATGAGATCTTGTATGATGTTCTTCAGTCGATGACAATTTCCTGTTTTATGACCCTTGCTCTTATGGAATTCACAATACTCATCATCATTCCACCAATTTGGTTTAACCTTTGGCTCATATGGAGGAAAATCTGGAATTGTTATTACTTTGTTTGCCACTAGCTTCTTGAAAACTGACTCAAGTGGTTCTCCCAATGGGGTATACTTCCTTCATGATCTAGAAGTTGTTTGAGTATTCACTTGATTGTTTGTAGAGCTTGATCCCGAAAAAACTATTTTGGGTCGCACTGTATTGGCATCAACAACACCATCATTGACTATGTTCTTGTTTTTATTCCAAAATCTTGGCTTATCTTTTCCTTTAAAGTCATCTTTGTTTTCCTTGAATATCTTAATGACTCCTTGTTCAATTAGGACCTTTTCTGTCGCTAAGCTTTTTTCAATAACGTCCTTGAAGGTGGACAAACAAGCTTTCCTTAGATCATAGCCAATGTCTTTGTTAACATTCTAGGTGAACATCTCTACCATTTGTTTTTGTGGAATTTCACAAGAGCATCTGCTGGCTAGATTCCTCCATCTTTGTAAAAATGATGCAAAAGACTCTCCCTCTTTTTGCTTGGTGTTGCACAAAGTGGTGACTGATATGTCTATCTCTATGTTGTATGAGAAATGTTGGATAAATGCCTCTGCTAAGTCACCCCATGACTTAACACTAGGTGGAAGTTGGGAGAACCATTCCATAGCTTGATCACCTAAGCTTTGTGGGAATAATCTAATCAAATATGTCTCTTCTGCTGCTACCTCAATGCAAGCTGTGAAAAACTGTCTTATGTGTGCCTTAGGATCCCCTTTTCCTCTATACTTATCAAACTTAGGTGTCACAAAGTGTGTAGGAAAGGGAGGCATTGGAATGCTTTTGTCAAATGGATAGGGACATATGTCTCTCATTGTGTAAGTTGGCTTCGGTGTATTTATGTCCTCCATTTTCTTTTGTAAGTCCTTGATTTGTTGTTCCAAATTATTCTTCGATGGAGACCGACTTCTTAAGACCATATCCCATGCCTGAACCACCGGGTGGAGGAGCATGTTGCATATATGGATGATATTGATCATACACATGTTCATATGGAGGAGGTCTATAATGATGTTGCGTATATGGACCACCTGGTATAGAGTCATGGTGAGGAATGGAATATCTGCTTTGTCCATGTATACCATACTCTATAGGAATGTCATGAGTTTGTTCTAGTGTGTTGCCCCCAAATTTGACGCGGGGTTTCCTTGTGTCCAAATTTTGAGCATGCCTTTGGATATCCAATTGCTTTGGTGGTTGATCCTTAGCATTGATATGTGATTGAGCATATTTTTCTGCATAAGACTTCCATAATAGTCTGCAAAGGTGAGTATCATATGCTTGACTATGTGTGTATGGGACCTCTGGTTTTTGAAACAAAGATGATGGTGATTCAGGCACCATATGTGGTCCTCTATTGCCTCCACTATTAGGCCTCCTTTGATCCATGTTGGAGTGAGTTTGTTGCAAAGGTCGATTTTCCATTATTTGAGACATGTCAAAATCATGAGGTATCTTGGCTCCACTTTGTGCCTTCACGTGTAGGAAGTATTGTCTATCCCTCCTCATTATTTCTTCAACCAATCGATTAAAATGAGGATTCATAATGGTGTCTTCCACTTCTACTGAATGTACAGAAAAGTTGTCCATATTGTCATTGTGTGTATCATTGTTGTTTGTAGTGTCCATGTGCTCAACATTTGGAATGTTTCTATAGGCATCCATGTCAGGTAATGTAGTATGATCAGAATTGAAAAAGATATCATTGTCATACTCATAGGAACTCATGTTTGCGGACTCTTGAGCCTCTTTAGTTTCTCTCCTAGATTTTTGGGAACGGGTTTCAACCATGAACTAGGTATTGACCAAGATTTGTGAGACTTGATGAAAATGGAAAGAGTATGGAAGACCAAGAGTTGGATGGAATGTAAATGAATCTAAAGTTTACTTGCAATGTCCAAAATGTAAGACCAAGTATGTATGTAGTAGAGTAGGTGTGACTTCCAAAGAGAGGATAGTTTCTCTTGATGAGGTAAGTTGACCTTGACTCTAAGTAAGACCAAATGAGACCCAAAGGTGATAGACCTTGATGAGGGACCACTTAGCAAAATGTTGTTGTATGTAGTGTGTTGACAAAGTAAGATGAGGACAAGCAAGTGACCTTTTGACTCAAGTTTAGACAAATGTGAATGTAATTTAAGGTGTAAAGCAATGATGGAATTTGTGAGACCCAAAGACAGGTTGAATGCTAGAGGAAAACCTAAAGAGATAACCTAGGAAGCTCAAGAATTCTGAAACTGACTGTGTTTGTTTGCTGGACTGTAAAAGTTTTTCAATTCTGAACACAGACGTGCCTGTATACTGCACAGACGCGATTTCCTGACACGGGCGTGGTTCTGTTTTACACAGACGCGAGTCTGAGATTTTGTAAGTGCAATGTTGATTCTGAGAACACAGACGCATTTCTGCCCTTCACAGACGTGGTTATACGACACAAACGCTATTATGTCAGACACAGACGCGTTTCTGCCCTTCACAGATGCGGTTATACGACACAAACGCTATTATGTCAGACACAGACGCGTTTCTGTAAAATTTGTGCAATTTTTCCCAATCTGTGAAGTTGCTTTGTTGTGACCAAATCTGAATGTTTGACTGTTTTTTTTCGTGACAAGAGGACACAGTGTTGATGAGGACTCAATGTTTGCAAGTTTTAGACTCAAAAAAATGACTCAAAGAAAGTGTGATGTCTGATGTAAAATTGTTTTGCATACACTTGAAGACACAAAAGACACAATGTTTTGATGTTTGGTCTTGAATGTTTGATTGTTCAAAATAAGTCAAGCACAATTCTTATGGCTGGCCAAGACAATAGTTGTTGATCCCACATGGAGTTTCCCCTGAGGCTACGCTATTCAGAGTAGATACTTAGATGCTTGACCCCACTAGCTCCACCCTCGGCACTCACTTCTCGGGGCAGCCAAACATCAGTCCCCACAAAAACTCCTTGTGGCGAACTTTGTATCTCTACTAAGAACTGTATGTGTGTGGGCCGCTACCAGAGGTCCGACCTCCTGCCTCAACAACTAAAAGGATTTTGGCTTCTAAAACAAAAAGGTGCTAGTAAGGGCATCCGCTCGTGTGGCCATACATGCGACACTTTCAGCTCTGTAAATATAGAAGGCTCCCAGCCGGTAGGGGTTACACCCTACAAATGATCAAATAAATTTGATCAAACGGGTTTATGGGGAGACATAGTGTCGGTATGAACTAATCAGCACACGTTATTCATAGTTTTCACCATAAATACAATTATTTATAGTGGTTTGGAAGAAGATGGTTTTTCTTTTGCTACCACTTAGGTCGTTCTCTCCTCACTAGTAGTCCTAATGACCACATGGGGAGATAGACCCTCTAAAGATTAAACAAAAAGAGCCTATTGCTCAAGACACAAAAGACAATGATTCAATTTTAGTGCACCAATTGAAGTGTTTGCTAGTCTATGAAAACAAGGCACACAATAAAGATCTGTTAGTAGTTTGGATTGTTTCAAATGATCACCCCTTCCTGCAAGCACACAAGTTAGGTAAATTTTAGATCCAAAAGACTTTGTGAAAATAGGGGCCTTCGACTAAACGATTTTGCTTTCAAGACAAGCTGCACCAATTTCGTTAGCTAGATCTGAAAATGTTAGCTCAAAATAAACCAGATATAAAAAAACCGAATGACTAAAACCTGAATCAATGAAAACCCCAAAAAACAAAATCAATGCGCACAGACGCAGATATCATAAACACAAACGCGGCTTCTGAACGCAGACGCGGCTCCGGAATGCAGACGTGGCTTCCAGACGCAGATGCGCCTGAAAACCCCACAGACGCGACTAGCAAACACAGACGCGATTTTCGGAATCTACAAAAAAAATAAAACTGTTGAGGGTGTGGACGCGATCCAAGATGTCGCAGACGCGGCTAAAAACCAAAAACGCGATCCGAAAGTACGCAGACGCGAAAATACCAAAATACTGTCGAAAATGTTAGATCTGCAACTTCAAAACACAAAATCTGCAACAAGGATGTTAAATGCAAAAGGGACAAGAGTCCCACCGGGCGTGCCAAAATGTATATGGTGAAAATAGATAACAACAATATTGAAAGACTAAATGAATTCAACCACAAAACCCTAGCCTAACAACAACAAAGATCCACCATAACATATGAAGATTACCTAAGACAATGCAAATCAAATGAAATCACAAAGATTATACCATCACATGTCCAATAGGGTTTGAATCTCCATTCTTCCTATCTCCATTGATCTTGTTTGATATATTTGCTCTCAGATTTTATGTGCACAAGTGCTCAACAAAGAACGGAAATGTGGTTGCAAGTAGGATCTCATATGAAAAGCGTAGTGTAGTCAATTGCATAAATTGATTAGTCAAGGTCTGATAATGAAGGAAGCATCTCCTTATATAGAAGACACCATAAGAAATGGAGGGATAAGATTGAGAGGTGTAAAAGAGGTCGGCTATGATTAGAAGGTAGGTAAAGAAAATAATAAAATAATGAAAGGGTAGGTAGTGTAGGAATTAAGAAATGAATGACATGTGTCATGGGCAGAAAAGGCTAATGAATTAATTAAATAAATAAAGATTTATTTAATTAATAGAGGAAGTGGGATTAATTAAATAAATAAGATATTTATTTAATTTAAGAAAAGGATAATTTAAAAAAATAAAAGTATTTATTTAAATGAGAAATAAGGCTAGAAGAGGATAAATGAATTAATTAAATAAATAAAGATTTATTTAATTAATAGAAGAATTAGGCTAAAATAATTAAATAAATAAAATATATTTATTTAATTAGACTGGACAATTTTAGGTGTCTACACAAGTCTCTCATTATTAATTTGTAACTTCATTAATTAATCTTTTTGTAATTTGTATTTTTCAATTGTAGGTGTCAGAGCCCTTGGTTAGAGTTTTCCGCTTCGTAGATGGGGATAAAACCCCAATGGGGTATATTTATGAGGCCATGGATAGGGCCAAGGAGTCTATCAAAAATTACTACAAGGGGGATAGACTCAAATTTGATCCCATTTGGAAAATTATTGATAAGAGGCGGAACAATCAGCTCCACCAACCCATTCATGCAGCAGGGTACTTCCTCAACCCTCGTTTTAAGTTCGGGGGTTCTTACTCAAATCCTAATGGAGAGGTCATGGAGGGCCTCACTACATGCATTTAAAGGATGATACCCGAGGTTGAGGTGAGAGACCTCATTGTGGCCGAACTCCAAAATTATGAGGAAGCAAGGGGTAAGCTATTCTCTTCAGAGTTGGCCATAAGAGGAAGAACCACTCAAACCCCAGATATAAAATTTGCCATTTGAATTGATAAATTATGTTTTTGCTTTTTTCTTTGCTTTCTAACTTTTCAATATTTTATTTTGCAGATGCTTGGTGGCAAAGTTGGGGTGGAAATTCCCCAAATCTCAAAAAATTTGCCCTCTGAATCTTATGTCAGCCTTGTAGTTCATCCAATTGTGAGTGCAATTGGAGCTTGTTTGAAGCCATCCACACAAAGAAGAGGAGCAAGTTAGCGCAAAAACGCCTCAATGACCTTGTCTTTGTGCAATATAATCTTTGATTGCGCATAAGTTAAGAGGAAGCACCAGCTGGTCCACTTGACTTGGATGATATAGATCCTTACAGTGATTGGACATCACAGCAGCAGCCTCCATTGTTTACAAAGGATGACATCACTGATTTGGAGAGGCAAGTTATGGAGGAGCGGGGTGGATTTGGTTTCACACTGGATGACATTGAGCAGGATGAGGAGGATGAAGAGGATGAGGAGGATGAAGAGGATGAAGAGGATGAGGAGGATGAAGAGGATGAGGAGTAATTGCCAGTGCCAGGAGTAGGTAGAGACATAGCTTCATCCAAGATGGAGGACGAGCCACAGCCTAAGCCAGACATACCGAGCGAGGAGGCACAGTCACACTCACGAGTCACCCCACGCCCACAGCAGACTTCTAGGACTAAACCCTCTAGTTCTACCTCTCCTGCAGTTTATACTAGGGCTGGGAAGAGGAAGATGTAATTTTAATGATGTATTTACTTTTAGTTTTACAAAAACTATTTACTATTTTGCTTCTAGCCATCAGCATTCCTCATGAGGATGCAATTTTGTACCCACTTTGCATTTAAATATATCTAGACTCGGCTTGTTTCTTTTGTGTTCTCATTTATTGACTCATTGGATGCATCTTCTCATTGAATTTTGCAGAAAAAATGCATTTCTAATTAAATTTAAGCAATTTTTTAAGTTCCCGAGTTTATTGCCAAGTACTAACCGAGTTTTTTCCGAGCTTTTTTTTCGAGCCTTGGCGAGTTTTTTGTTTTGGTGAGTAGTTCAACTATGCTTTGAAATAGACACCATACATCTTACATTCAGTACCTCTACTCACTTTTTTTCAATATTTATTCTTTTCATTACTCACACATTGTTCTCACTCCATATTCTACACAGTTCCTATTCTTCTGAAATATATTTTATTTCACTCACCCTTAACACACTTTTGAATTCTCACATCACAAATAATTTTATATCTCCCAAGAGATATATCTTAAAGACATGCCTTCACAAAGAGATTCAATTACTATACCATTTGCACCTCTTCATTCTATTTGTTTAATTAGCTTTTCACAATCATACCGTTGTACAAAAAGTTTATTAAATTTAACACGTAGGCATGACTTTAGTAAACAACTTAACCATTGACTAATATTCACAAGTCAACTCTCTTTTAGAGGCACCAATGTCAACGCTTGTGAGGAAGCCATCTATATGTGACAACCGCTTGTGAGGGAGTTAACAATATGTTTATTACTATTCTAGTGTCAACCATTCTCTTGCAAGGTCTTGTCAACTGATTTCTTTAATCGTTGTGATGATGAAATCTAAGTCTGTAACCATCTTTGGCAAGTCAATATACAACATCCTTGGCAAGTCGACTTCTTGATGTTGTTCTCCTATTGGTCTTTTGGCTTTGTATTGAGATGCAGTGTCGACTTCATCGAATCATGTATTATTGCTGACTTGTGTTCTTATAATGGCAAGTCGACTCATCTAGTCATTAATATTGCTCCCTTGTATTCTTCTTGTATTGTTGACTTGTATTTGACATCTAATCTTCCTCTTGCAATGTCTTGGATATCTCTGACATGGTATGTTCTTTTGACGTTGTTATGTTTTTGCCACCTTCCCATCATCATGTCTTGGATATCTCTAACATGGTATGTTTTTTTGACATTGTTGTGTTTTTGATGAAATCTTTGTGCTTGGAGACATCAAAAACATCAAAAACAGTACAATAGTATTTTGTTGTCTCAAACTTCCAAAAAGCAATATCAATGGTAGTATCACATTCCTTGTTTATTAATATATACACCATAAACACCAGCTATTACGAGTTTGATGTTCACCTATTTATGCTCCTTTGTATAAGACCTCTAGCTTTGTTTAAATGCTTTGCAAGAATAGTCAAATGATTTCAAATCTTGTTTGATTCAAGTTCATGGCTGCCTGATCAAATATAATCGTTGTCACAAAACAAATCTCTTCTCTTGCATGGAGATCAGCTACCTTGGTTGACTGGCTTTATTCACACTTCTATCACTAACAATCTCTCACCTTTCATTCTTTATGTTATCAAGAGATCTGTGTTTGTCTTTAATAAACAAAGCACTGACTTAATTTTTGATCATATTCACACTGAGGAATTTTTTTAGTTGACTTGCGCAAAGCCTCATCATGCAAATACATATTCTTCATTATTCATAGATTCTTCTTGATTGGCATATGAATGAGACTACCTTAATTGTTTCCTTCTTCATATATCTTGATAACGTAACATATTCTTTGTTCACTCTTTAGACATCAATGACAAGAAGTTCAACTCACCTTTGACATCAATGAAAAATTCCAACACTTCCTCCATGAACTTCAATATGTGCCAGGCCTCTTGCAAGACCAAAGACGAAGGAGAGTTATCTAATCATTTAGCAATATCAGCCACCTCCTCCATAACCACAACCCATGGTTCCAAATCCTGGACATACCACTGAATGGTATCCAAGGGGGCCTTTAGATCAAGCTTTGTAATTTGGATAGTGATTTCCTCAAGACTATTGGAATTGTCATCCTAAGCAGGCAAATCTGCAAGTAATTCTATGGGTTTCTCCTATATCTTCGAAGATTGCGCTATACCAATGAAGGATTACCTTCCTGCAAATTCTCATTGTTATAAATAGTTTCCTAGGTGAGAATATTCTCACTAGTGGGTTGGACCACCATAGGTTATTCTATTTCCCATTGAGGATTTAATGGAGGATATTCCTGCATATCAATAGGAATCTCTAGTAACTTCAGCCATCCATCTAACTGCTCAGAGACCTCGACTGACAAATAAACTAGCAAGTCAATTGGAAGTGATGCAACAAGAACATCACTAACTACAGATATGGTCTCCACAATGGAAATATCTTGTGCAACTAAAGAATGAGCCTCCACTATGGCTCCAATGACTATAGAAATAGCTTCGGCTGAAGGAGTGTTCCCGACTGTGGTGCTAGAAGTAGATGCTGTCAAGGGAATCAGCTCATACTCTTCCTCATTACTATTTGTTGCTTCACCCAATGTATCCATATGCTTTCATTTCTTACATGCATGCTTGATTTCCTCCCCTAACAAACCCTATATATGAAATGTAGTCCGTCTAAAGATGGTAGACCAGGGGGAGTCATGCTCAGAAGCTAGTTGAAACTTGCCCATTTTTTGCGCAGGAACTTGGGCGAAAATGGCATCAAAACATAATGCAAAGCCATGTTGTGTCATATACAAAGCCTTATGCTTCAAGTTACAAAAACTCTTGTATATGTTATAACAAAAGCATCGCCCAGTTATACATTTTTCCTTCACTAAGGCCAATCATATGGTCAACCATCTAGACCAAAATCCAACGCATGGCTAGCACCTATCAACCGGCATTTAATCAAATCCATTATGCATTGCCATTTAGCATTCACCAACAGATGCTTTCGCAGCCCTCTATTTCTTGAATGCCAAATAATATCATTCTACTACTGCATCAAATTGATTTTGCATAGCCTGCAAATGGATGCTTACTTTTGTTGCGGTGTTATTTTTACAGCAAGTTTTGATACAGCTACTATTGAACATGGTATGCCAAGAACTTTCTAAAAGTCTATCAGCTGAAAGGAAATGATTATGAAGCAATTCATATATTCTATCACCAATTTAAAATTATAGTTGATGGCCATGAGTTTTAAATATAATTCAAATTCATGATAGCTGAAAAATGGAATTTGGACAACTTTATCTACCTGAGCCTGCTACAATACAAGCTTTAATGGATGATCACATGGATTATTAAGTCACCACATTCGACATTCAATGGCGGTCAAGATTTCCCAAGAGAGAGAATCAAATATATTTTCTTCTTCTGTTGTTGATGGCTGCTTCTTCCCTTTTTCCATTCTTTCCTATCGAAATCATGGGCCTATAACCATTCCTCTCTTCCCTTTCTTTCCTTCCATTTCTTCTATAGGTGCTTGTTGGATTTTTTCCATGCCCATTTTAACCCACATGGCCCAATTTATTTTCACAAAATTGTTATAGTAACAAATTGGTCATACATGCTCTTTACTTAGTTGTGCAACCTTCACCTACCATGCAACACAAGTAGTTATAACCTGTCATACCCCAGTCACAGAAGAATGCCATGCCCCAATAACAAAAAAAATGTAATACCTTATTGTTTGATGCACATACTCTTGCCATATAATCTAAAGTTTTGCTGATCATATAGCCATACAATGGAGGAGTGGCAACAGAGAGATCATACGATGCAAAAAATAATTGGGCTACTTTTACTCCAAAAAGATGTCCTACAATGAAGCCAAAAAAGAAAGGTGTTGTACATTGTGAAAGTTGTCTACTGTAACCCACTAGTGGTCATATGTTTCAAGATGATTGAAAGTATATAATACAAAGAAGGGATGAATCGCCTAAAATGATCCACCGCATTGTGCACTCAAGGAATGGTCATACAATCCAAAGTAGGAATGAATCGCCTGAAGGGAATTGTCATAGAATGCAAAGAAGTGAACCACCAAAAGGGAAGCTCCATACAATGTGAGAGTAAGTCTTTGTCAATCGTACAATGCATACGAAGAGTCTCCTCAAAGGTTGTAGGATGGGAAGATGATGTAATACGAAGGAATGAAGATTTTGTACAATGGGATGATTACGTCATATGATGGAATAATGATGTCGTACTTTATAAGCAAACCCTTCATAATTTCCACTTGTTAGATTTAATTTTTTAGTATAACATTTTTGCTTCTTCCATTCTAATTTATCTTTATACTCTGATGTCCTTTTATCGCCTTTTAGATTTACTACTTTTGGTTTTATTTCCATTTCATGCCTTAACATACAAGAACCATATGATCATTTATAGCATTCACTTACACAACAACTTCCAATGTCTTCAAACTCAAAAATCTTGTCAACCATAACACTTATTTCCATACCTTCATTCATGTTTGGTAAACATTGATAAATCTTCCTCCATTGGTGGCATCTGATTTCATCCCCTTGTACAACTGGGCTAGCTACAAGGAAAAGTATAGTCTACCAGAGTCTAGTTGTTCATGGTTTTACTATTGGTGGTGGCATTAGTTGGTGCTTACATGCATATTCTCTTACAACATCATCATATCATGATTGCTCTACTATTGAATAGCATTCCACCATCATTAGGTGTCATAGACTCAAGCCTTGTTCATCTTCTAGATCCAAGTATTTTGTCGCTGGGTGACAACACTTTGTCTCTATCTTGTCCACGTGGTGATCTCGGCATGCGTTGTCTGTATAAGTTCATAACTGACATATCATGTTCTTTCTCCAAGGTGTGGAGAATGTAATCTCCATTTTCCATACAACTTTATCCATTTGGCTGGTGGGCCAAACAGACAATTTTTCATATGTGAATGTGTCTAGGCTATGGCAACCCCAACTAGCCACTTGATGAAAGTTGTTTCCTCCATTACTACTTCATTAGCAGTTGTCCAACCTAGCATATTGATTGTACACATGGCTTTAGTTTAAACCCGTTAATACTTTCGATCATCATAGTACCATCTAAGTGTTCTAGTATTATAGATCCATTTTTCGATACTTCCTTTATTTTGAAGGGTCCTAACCACCTTAACTTGACCCTACCAAGCTTGATTTCGTTACAACCAAAACTAACTGAGTCATCAGAAATTCATTCTTTGAAGATGTTTTTCATGTCAAACCTTTTCACATCTTTGCATCACCTTTGTCACCCATTGTGCCAATACTCTTCTTTCATCAAGATTATTAAATTGAAAGTCTTTCTTTTAGGCTTTCAATATCACCTAGTCAATTCACGAGTACAATTCTTAGACACAATACCATGTGTTGAGCAAGCACAATCACCTCTTGGCCATACAACAATTGAAACGACGTGTGTCCTATCATTACTTTATATGTTGTTCTATAAGCCCGTAGCATGGCCAGTAGCTTCTCCTTCCAATTTGTTCCTAACAATACCATAGGATTTGTGGATAATAGAGATGAGTACCTTATTTGTCGATTCAGTTTTCCCATTTTTTCATGGATAGTACAGACTCAAAAGGGTGTGCAATATCCGAAACTCAAATCATCATCAATCAAATGACATGATTCACAAAGTAGCCTCCTCTATCACTACTGATCTGGATGGGGATACTATACCTAGTGACAATTTGTTCATAAAAGAGTCTCACACTATTGAGTGTTGTACTATCTAGTAGTTCTCTAGCATCTGCCCATTTGATTAGGTACTTAGTGACCACTACAATGTATCTACACCTATGCAATTAGGTAACCATATGGGGGGCAATAAAATCCAATCCCTACCTCTCGAATAGCTCCTATGATTGTGATGGCGAGAGTGGCATATACTCTATTTTCAATGATTTCCCTACCCTCTAACAAGTGTCACATCCCAGCTACCCATTCTCGTGCGTCTATGTAGTGTCGGCCACCATAGACCAACCACAAGAACTTTTCTAGTTGTGACATATGATCCCATCTGGCCTCCTACTAGTCCTTCATGTGCTTCTAGTACACCTTTGATTTCTTCTTACCACCAACATCATCTCATAACATAATCAAATCCCATTTTGTATAGCAATTTGTTGATGAGTTCAAATGTTTTTCTTTTAAGGGCTAACTTTCTCCAATCCCCAGGGAGCATCTCCTTCAAAAATGTTGATGTAGACAAGTATTGTCCAATGTGCTCATACCAAGGAGGCAGTGTTTCTAACTGAAACAAGTGAGCATCCGAGAAATCTTCATTTACACCTTCTAATGGTTCACCCAACTTTATTCTTGACAATTGGTTTGCTATAACATGACTCTTCCCTGGTCGTATGATGATTGTAAATGTGAATTCTTGTAGTAATAGTAACCATCTTCTTATTCATTCTTGAATGATTGGTTTATAAACTAAGTACATTAGTGCCCGATGATCCACAGAGAATGTGAAGGGCTAAGAGATAATGTTGAAACTTCTATATGGAGTAAACCACTTCTAACGTTTCCCTTTCTATTGTGCTATAGTTACATTCTAAACTTGATAATAGTCAATTGACGAAACAAACCCAACGATCTAACCCTTGCGGTCCCACTTGTGCTAATGTTGTTCCTTACTCCAATCTAGGTATGTTAGGATGGGAGAATTGATTAGGTGTACCTTTAGTTCATCAAAAGTATTCTCTTGATCCTCTATCCATGTAAATATTTGGCCCTTCCTTGTTAGTATATCTAACAAGTAGGCTATTTGAGAAAAGCTTATAAATCGTCGATAATAGCAAACAAGGCCCAAGAATCAATTAACTCCTCTAACATTCTTTGGTGCTTCCATCTATACATTTACCCTTATTTTATTTGTGTTAGTCTTTAATCCTACTTTACAAACAATTTGTCTAAGTAATTTACCTTGAGGTACCACAAAATTTAGCAAGAATTGTTGAAAACCGAACATTACCTTTTGTGCCATTAGTAGTCCTAATGGTTTAATTTTGTGTTGATCTGCTCCTACTAATTGGAAGTTCAATGGCTAGAGGATTGGTTTCTCCAAGAATTTCCATTTTCTTTTAGCAATACATTTACTTTTGATCCTCCGATGACAATTGTATTTGTCAAGGTTTTCCCCAAGATCTACATATGTACAACGGCTAGTTTTTTCCCCATGTTTATTGCCAATAGCATTGAATCAATGACTTTCTCTTTGTGTGGTGTTGGTTCTATTATGTTTATACTTGTACATTCTTGTTTCTGATTTTGGTCATCCCCTCCTATACTAATGTGGCATACTCTGGAGGAGATCTATCATTCTCATAGGTACAGTAGTTTGTAACACCTACCTTAATATTTTTTTCAGATTTTGACCATGTAGAGGTAGTTGTTTCAATGTAACTTCTTTGTTCCTTTGCCATGGCTTGCTCCACTTCAGCTTTTACTTCTTGAATCCTTTCCTTCCCTATGTGAGGGTTTGGATATGTGGCCTTCTTTGTTTGCGCTTAGGTTATGGCTAGTACTGCCTCATCTTGTCCTTCTACATTAATGCTTCCTTTCTGTTTTAAACAAATTGTGTCTTCATGATGGCCTAGCCCACACCACTTTCATAGTGTTCCAAGCTTGTTCTAATCATTTTGGAATTCCCTAGCAAAATGTCCCCATTCATTGCATTTGCAACAATGTATCATGGGTCTTCCTTCGGCACCATTCTAAATTCTACTTCTTGCCCCACTATTATTTTTAAACCAATTATTGTTCCCTCATCTATTGCTGTACTTACCAAGTGATGCATTATTGTTGTTATGTTGCTTTGGCAATGTATTTGGTGGGGTAGATTCTTATCCTTGTGTGCTTCTTGTTTTTAGATTATATGGGAATTCCTTAATAGAATGTCCCAAGACTTGACAGATGTCTATTAACAATTTCTTAAGGCAATTTGTTTTAATATGGCTTTCGATTTCATTTAATGCACCATAATTCCTTATTTTCTTTAGCACCTTGTTTTTCCACTTTTAGCTCTTTCATCATCCTCAGCATATCCTTCCTAAGGGCCTAGACAATTTTGGATTCATTATCACTACCATTGTCATCTTCTTCTCTCTTCTGCTTCTCTTGAGAGGATGTTTTATCCTCGCTTTTTGCATCCATAGCCCAATTATAGGCATCGGCATAAGAGGAGAATGGTTCTACTTTCATCTTCTTCCTTAGTGAAGCAACCCTTCAATAAACCACCTCCATTTTAGACCATTGGCCAATTGATTTTCCAATTTTACTAGAAGTTCCTTCACCCTACAATTCTAAACTCTTACATTTTCGTGCTTCCCCTGCTTCGTATTGTAAATTTCGACTACGATTTCAATGTTGTCCCATGAGAGTTTAAATTCTTCTTCAACGTTTTTTTCATAAGTTCCCTGTGGCTTTGAAAGTTGCTTCTAACTCTGTCTACCAATCTATTGCTATACCTCTTAGGGTTGTTCAAAATGCTCTTAGCCAATAGGCTCTATCATCCTAACTATAAACTCTCCATATTGCTTCACACATCTTGCAATGTCATACAAGATCCTCCAATCCATTTCCTATAAACTTTGGAAGTTTTTGCCTCTCAACATTTGGACTTACTAGGGGAATCACCATTCTTCCTCCTTAGTGTGCCCTTTGCGACTAGAACTTGGCTAAAGAATTTTGATATATATATTCTGGTGCATCTTTTGCATTATTTGCCACATAGGAATCCTCTACTCATCCTTCTTTAGCATTCCTCACACTCAAGTTTCCCTCAAGATCTTTTCTATGCTCCCTTCATCCTTGGGTTTTAGGCTCGGGTCCTCCAATTCTTGGCTCTTCTATAAATAATAGTTCTTCAATACAACGTATATTGCGCTCATATGTTTCTGTCAATTTGTCTACAAGCTCTCCTCCCCACTCCTCTTAATTCGATGTTAATGGTATGGATGGATTTTGGCTTGGTCAATGAGATCCATGTACATTTCGTTGGGAAGCAATAGATGCCTTGCTATTTCCTCTCACTCTGCCTTTGCATATTCTTCAGTCATGAATGTCTTTTTCTCTTCCCAACTACACTTAATCTTACTTTTCAGCTTTTACTCCTTGGTTTGCTTGGGTTTTCAATCAAAAACCCTTCAATTCTTTTAACCATTCCCTTCAACCTTCTCTATTGTTTCCTTTGTCCATTTATCCTTAGGTATCTTCTAACTTTTCCCTCTAGTGATTCATGACTACTTTGAAACCTTTTCACATCCTTAATCAACATAAGGGCACAAATTCTTGTAAGTGTGATCGGTATAATGTTCTTCTTCTTCCATTCGATTCCTTTACTCATATCATTGTAGTATTTGTTGGTGATGGTGTCCTTGTTCTTTCTCTACACAGAGGTCTTCTAGAATGATAAAGTGTCATGCAAGGAGTCTTGGTAATTAGTTCAAAAGATGGTCTACTTTGTCATTTACTTGTAAGTTGTTCCAAATCACATCCTGAGGAATCTATCTCCTCACGGCTTCCCTCCGAACATGCTCCTTGATGGAGATCTCCCACAAGTTTACAAGATCTTGCATGATATCATCTTCCCTTCATTTTATTTTACCGATTCTTCCATTGGTTGCCCCGTTATATTACCATCATCCTCATCCTTAATTCATATTCTACTAGGATTCTTATAGGCAACGACAAAAATGTACTGCCTAATTCTACTTGCTTAAATATCACAGAGTAAGCAGTATAATAGATGTCAAAAACTCTAAGAATGCGTAAGAGTAATACATGATGATTTATCAATATATTTCATTCATACATTTTGCTCAAGGAAATCACATACATGCAATCCCTTGTTCTCGTTTACATTAGGATTATATAAAGTGACTGACAGTTGCTGACAACTACCAATCATCGGAAACTTCCAACAGTTTACATCTGAGAACTCACTAAACTTACTACAAATAACTAATATAATTATTTTGCAACTACAGTGGGCCAAAGACGCCTACACACGTAGCACAAAATTCAGCCAACATATTTACCCTTAGAGGTTGAAATCATGGAGTTGAAGGGTGTAGGAGAAGGGGGAAGGGTGGTTAAAAATGGAATTATTTGTGGGGGTTCGTACCATGGGCAGAGGGTGATAAAGTTGTCTGTGAAATATTGGAAGGCCAATGTTTTAGAGGCTAAACTTGTAGGTCGCGTACAATAGAGATGACCTCATCATTGATCAAAACATTGATGATTTTTTTTCTTAAATCGCAAATCTTTCCCAAAGCTATGTATTCATCAAATTTTTATTTTTCAAACTGTCATTGAGGATTGTATAAAGGCCTGTAAAGCTGATCCCAGGCACCCAAAACTTAAGAGGGTAAGCACTATGTTTGTATAGAATATATTATTATCATGAGGTCCTAAAAAGCAATTTCTAGTCAACGACAAACCACCCATAGTTTTAAAAGTCGAAATAAATGCAGGCTTGGCTAATACTCATGAGGGTTTCAAATAAACAATCTACTCATGCTCAAAGGTGCCACTCAACATAGACGAGTTTTGGCAAGTCCACAGTGTAGATTCACACCAAGTTTTAGAATATTCAATTGTTATTTTTAGCTGTTTTTATCATTTAGTTAGTTACTATATTTTTAGAGACTTCGTGATGGAACAGGGAGTAACTGGAAGTTTCTATTTTTAGAGTTTGTTTTAGAGTCAATTTGACTTTTGTGAACGATTAGTCCCAATTTGGACAACCACCTTGTAATTGCCTATAAAAGGCTTGTTATTCTTTCAATAAAGTATGCTGATTTTTATTTCATGGTATCAGAGCTGGTGATGAGCCTTTAAAAATCTTCATGCCCTAGCTACCTAGAATTTATTTCCAGAATTCTTATTTTTTTTTTTCTGGTGGAAAAGTTTGAAGGTTTTTTTGTCTAAAATTTTTCGAGGGTTTTTTCCCTCTATAAATCACAGTTCTAGATTTTTTGCAGGCAAATCATGTGCATCTAAGTTTTTGTGTTTTTGAGTGGTCTATGTGCACAATCTTTTGTTTTTCGCGGGTGTTTTTGAAGGGTTTTCGGTCGTGATTTTTTTGTTACCCGCGCATGTTCTTTGGACGACGTTTTTCGCACCGCCTCTATGCTTGTATGTTCGGCCCGTGCCTCTATGTGCGCGCGACAACGTTTCTAAGCCCACAATTTTCTGGCCGGTAGTGTTTTTCATTTTTTTCTGCATGCGATTTTTTTTTAGCCACGTCTCTATTGTTTTTGCAACCTTTTGTAGGCGACAAACTATTTTAAAGACGCCTAGGTTTTCCACCAAATCATGATTTTGTGTAGTATTTTCTGCAGATCACAAACTAGGGTTTCAACAAAAATTATGTTTTTTTTTTTTTTAAATTGGGTTTTTAGAAATCCGCACATTAGGTTTTGTGTCAGGGTTTTGAACCTATTTTTTAGCATCTCGAGGTTTTTGCTAGCCACTTGCTGAAGGTTTTTGACTGATTTTTGATAGAAAAATCAGATTTTTTTTGAAGTTGGAGTTTGACCTCTTTTTTGTGCATAAGAAAACGAGAGGGGCGCCGTCGTTGACTATCATCTTGTTGGAAGGTAAATAGCGCTTCAACGGCAAGAACTACAATACCTAGAAGCAGCGGATGCTTTCTAAATTTGAGTACCAGTGGCTTGACCAGATTGTTCTAGGTAAAGAATCTCGTCCTGCAATGGTGGGCAACGACCACACAAAGTTTCATGAGCGTAACCGAGAAGCAGTTATGTTGCTGAAGTTATCAGTCACCAATGAGATGCTTCCAGAAGTGCCACTAGGCAAGAAAGCTAATGAGATTTGGGATCACTTGAAGAATCTTCTTGAGACATTCGAAAAGAGTCGAGCGTTCTTTTTGAAGAACATGTTCTCAGTTATGATGGATGGGAAGTTGCCACTACAAGAACATCTTAAGAAGATCAAGGAAGTTTATGACCAATTGGAGGCTATTGGTCGCAAGATGGAGGAAGAGGATATGATCGTGATCACACTGAAGAGCTTGCCCAAATCCTACGAACACTTTATTGAGATGCTCAACATTACTTCCACTAATGTTGACTTGAAGTTTGATGAGTTGTGCAATAAGCTATTGCAACAAGTCGGGTGGAAACAACAATTTGGTAGCAACATTGATATGGCTAGTTTCGAAAATGCGTTTACTGCCAAGGACAAAGGTAAAGGCGAGTCCACTCAGTAGGAAGGACAACGCACACTTGAGGAGGGGTTCAAGAAGAAAATCACATGTTACTATTGTGGTGGACCTGGACATATCCAGAAGTTCAACAGAAAGAGGTCAGTTGATCAAAAGTCCAACTAGGGAGGGTCTCGGGAGCAATAGCAGGCTCATATTGCAGAGCGTTCTGAGAGAAGGAGTCAGCCTTCTATGCTTTTTGATATGCAAATTTTGTCATCAATTAGGTAGTTGATAGAACGACCATTAAGGGAGGGTATTAGAATTATTAATTGTTATTTTTAGCTGTGTGTTTATTAATGGTCATTTAGTTGTTATAATTTTAGACACTTTGTGATAGAATTGGAAGTAAGTAGGAGTTTATATTTTTAGAGTTTGTTTTAGAGTCAATTTGACTTTTGTGAACGGTTACTCCCAATTTGGACAACCACCTTATAATTGTCTATAAAAGGCTTGTTATTCTTTCAATAAAGCACGCTGATTTTTATTTCAGCAAGTACTCACCAAACATGCTTTGCAAATATACATAGCCAAAAACGAAAGGAAAAATTCAAAAAAGCATAAAATATACTGAAAATCCAAGGATTTTTGGTCCTTTTATGCATATTCACCCATACAATTTCCTCAAACAGCATTTGCAAGTTTGCTTGAGTGATTTCAAACAAGATTGGAGCTGAGGAGGATGTGGTATTGTTATAGTTATCATAACAATATCATCGAAAATTCTTAATGCATATCATAATTATCAGCTGGCTGTTGTATTCATATAATGATGCAATATTGTATACTTCTTGTATTTTTATTAGATAGAAAACACTTCCCTAATTTTTACAAACCTATTAAATGAGGTGGCAAGATATGTCCTCTTTTCTCTCTATAAGAAGTTGAAATAGTGAAGCACTTTATTTTCACCTCTCATCCATTACAAGACCTAAAAGAGATATGAAAGTTTGTGCAGAACCTAATGGGATACCTAGCTAGCCTATATTATTCGTTGGACAGGGAGTGAAGAGTACTCAAATATACTGAGAGGGGGGGTGAATAAGTATATTATAACTTAATTATTTCTTTTTACAAAATGTTTAGAGGTACACAACCTCTTTTTGTGGGCAACCTCCCACAAGGAGCTCCAACTCCTCTCACTGTTTTTCGTAGGCTCCAACCTACAAGAAGCTCTAACTCCCTAACTCCAATTCATAGGCTTCAACCTACAACAGGGTCCAACCCCTTCACTAGTTTAGTGAACTGCCACTCACAAGGATAAAGCTCACCCTTTACCCTATTCACTCACCAAAATAAACTGATTAAATCTTAATCATAATTTCCTCAACAAACTGCAATATATAAGTTACATAAAATTTTCTTTTCACAAAGACTATTCTTACACATTCAAAAATTCTCAATAGTAGTTATTCACAAATGAAACACTCAGTCTACTGTTTTATTCTTAACTAACATATTCTCTGTATTTCTTTCGCTTCCAAATTTACATAGAATCTATCTAAAGATCACTCTAATATTCTTCTCAACATAAATCTGCTTTCTATATATTCAGTTACAATCGTATTTCTTCTTATGATCTTCAATCAGAGTTATACACACCAGATTCTTCTGATCGTATTCTTTTAATGTCTCCGTATCAACATCTGCTAATAATTTCCTCTGGATAGCTGTCAGAACTGCATTCATTCCTCTCTATGACTGGCCAAGGAATTCTTACAAATTTTAAATCTGCATAATCTGCTCAAACTCTTCTATTCAAATCTTTTCAATATTTACACCCAGCATTCTACACTCTCATATTCTTATTGTATTTAAATCTTCTTTGAAAGAATATGACTCATATAAGAGAGACGATGCTTCACAATAGATATATTCTTTTTCTTACAAATTATATCTTCATACCTCCTTTGAGACGCCTCCTTTCGTAAATATAACTCTTCAAAATAAATCATACCTTTTTGCTGACTTGTCTTAAAAGACATATTATATTAATTAATTGACAAACCTTTCTTATCTCAAGCGCTGCCTTTTGACCTTGAATAAGACAAAAAGGTTTACCTTTTTGAATAAGACAACATTGCATATGAGACAAAGAATTTGTCTTAGTAAAACAATTTGCCCTCATGTGAAGACCGTTGTCTTTAAGAATATTAATCACTTTCTTTCGTGTGATAGACTTTGCACCTTTTCATGTATAATAATCGTAGGTTACCATTTGGCGAGTCTTCTTAATCGCATCTTTCTGGGAAAACATTCTTTAACAAAAATACTCGTATTTCCTTTAATGAACCATATCCTTTTCCAAGACATTTGTCTTATTTGCATCTTTGTCTTATGTGTCTTTTGTCTTGTTCTGTTCTGTCTTATTCTCTGACTTTTTGTCTTTGTCTGTCACTTAAAGAAACGCTGTCTTTTGATAATTACTTCTTTTTAAACAAATCACCATCTTAGCATATAATTGCTTCTTATAAACAAATCGATGCTTTTTGTAACATATTAATAAATGCCTTAAATGATAATCGTTGCTTGTAAAGTCCACAATTTCTATGTCTTCAACGTGATTGGCCTTTATAGCTTTTTGTCTTATTAATTTTATTGTGTATTACTGAGAAAATTGACCAACATGTATGGTATATATTTCACTTTGATACGTATTATCAAACAGTTTGTTAATTACTAATCCTTGATCTCTACATATTACTTGCTACACGTCCAAACTCCTTCAATTTCTGCACCTGCATAATATACTCTCTGTGTATCTGTGTACATGTATACACCTGTATGCTGCAGATGAATTTCAGATAGTCATCCATATGTTGTATGTGTATTTACTTTAGTCATATATCTATATGCTGCTGTATATAAACATATATGTATTCTGTAGCCATTTATTGCTGTAGTCATATCTTGCTGTGCATGCACAACATTATATATCAGTTTGTTGCTTAGTGGTTCATTGTCTTTGTAAACAGATCGCTGCATTGATCACTGTATACCCTCATCTTGTATATGGAGTTCATCTTCAATACTGATCACTAGTCTGATCATGGAGATGCCTTCAATTCTGATCGTTAATGGTTTCATGTAGATGTCTTCTTCATCTAAATCACAGCTATCCAATCCATATAAATCACAGCTATCCAATTCCTTAATCATCACCTTTGACAAGACTAATTGTCTTCTTACATCTTTGACATCAAAGACATCTAATTCTTTTGACATCAATGACAACATTTCCATCAATCTCCCCCTTTGTCATTGATGGCAACTTTTCAATGTAGGTTGCTCCCCCTCACTCCAATTTCTCCCCCTTTGACATCAATGGCAAGGGGTCTTTTGCTCTTTGTGATCTGCTTCTCCTGAATGTATGTTTCACAAGAAGCATTTAATGAGAAGATGAGAGTGATACTACTCCCAATTTCCCTCTTAGGTATTCAAAAGTTTCTTTTGGAAGAGGCTTTGTAAAAATATCTGCTAACTGCTCCTTGGTTGGGACATATTCCAACCTCACTTGTTGCTCAAGAACCTGCTCTCTTAGAAAATGAACTTTGATTGGAATGTACTTTGTCCTGGAATGCATAACTGGGTTTTTTGATATGCTGATGGCGCTCGTATTGTCACAATAAATGGAGATAGGATGATCAAACTCAACCTTAATATCTTGTAAGGTTTGTTTCATCCACAATACTTGGGTACAACATGCTGCTACAGCAATATACTCTGCCTCTGCAGTAGATAGGGATACTGAAGCTTGTTTCTTGCTTAGCCAAGATACAAGATTGTTGCCAAGGTGTGGCATCATTGACAAGATCGTTGACAAAGGTGTGGCATCGTTTCAAGAGCCACCAAAGTTCAAACCCCTACTAGGCTATGGTGATCATAAGCTTCATGCACTTATTGGATTGTTGCATGCACGAGGTTAGGACTATTAATTTGCTTCAGATAGGGAATAGTGACCCTCATTTGTGGTCCCATCAGCTGAGCTCTATTATTGCCCAATTCAAGCCAAGGGTCCGTTTTAAACAATTAACCAACCAAAA